>NW_026911870.1:0-13015 GCF_963692335.1 Osmerus eperlanus
GAGGGAGGGAGGGTAAGCGAGAGGGCGGGGAGCAGGGGAGAACTCAACCTACTTTCTCAAGACATTCTCCAGATGAAATACTACTATTATCGGAGCAGCTGTAGCTCTGACTGTCTGCCTCAGACACTGAACACCTGGAGGACATGCGTTCTAGAGTCGACACACGTTCTAGAATCCCCAACATCAGGTGGAACACAGTCCCCAAAGAGCAGGTCTGGGACTGAAGGCTGATCTGCCTGAGAGAGGACAGCAGGGGACTGAGAGGGGGCAGGAGGGGGCGGGGAGGGGGCAGGTAGGGGGCAGGGAGGACAAGGAGCAGAAAGGACAAGGACAGGAAGGGGACAGGGAGACAGGTAGATAACAGGTGACAGAGACTAAGTGACTGAAGTTCAAACAGCTCTTGTTCTGAAGTTGAACTGGAACTAAGCTCCTATTACTGCCAAGGACCCCAGAAGGTTGAACAGGCCCCATATGTATGCAAGCAGCCTTCCCCAGACATGAGCAGCATAGCAATACTGCAGCAACACACACAGAGAAGCCAAGACTGGTTCGGTTTCCTGGACTGGCCCTCGTCAAACAGCTCGATGAAGGAGAGGGACTGATACAGTGTCATACAGAAACACTCAGGATTCTTCCTCTCTGAGCAGATTATTGCGGCACCTTTACACACACACAAGACTGTACACGGGGCCGTGTCACAGAGACAAAGTAGAGATGTCAGTCAAGAATAAGGTCCCAGAATGCATTGTGCCTGGCGGAGAGTTCCGAGGGAAGGTGCGGTCGGAGTCAGAGAGGAAGAAAATGTTAGTTTTTTCGTTGTTTTTTTATTTTTATTTTTTTATCTGGGTGACCTCCTTCCATGGTTGGTGTTGCACCATTCCCTGCTCCATGATTGGTCACATGGTGAGGAGCAACGAATCCAAACACGACAATATGGAATCACATCAATCACACAAACACTGTGTCTACGACCACACGACCATATCCTGGCTAGCTACTGTGAACGAGACAAAGACCAGGGGGGGTGAGGGAAGAGGGCGGGGTTACACAGGAAGGCAAAACAGAAACTAAAAACAGTCATCTACTCTGACACCAGTGACTGATGTTTAACACGACAACACCATCCACAATCACCAGACATGTTCTCGACTGCCCTCTAAACCTAGATGGGAGAATGGAGGGCGAAGTTGGGAGGGGGGCTGGACAAGAGGGCAACAAAGGAAGCTACTCCTGCCTCGTGGCGGTGAATCCTGTTCTCAATACCAGGGGGATCCAAGATGGCCGCCGCAGAGGCGGTGTGAGGCCTGTCGAGCAGGCCAGTCGGATGGTACGCTCTCCCCCAGCCTCATTACTGCCCTGCTCTCATTCATCTTCTCACAGACGGCGTGGGTTATTCATCACACGAGGAACGGAATTTAGAATTACAATTTAGTTGGTTGGCGGAGGTTCTTACAGCTCAAATTGGACACAATTTGAATTGTGTCCCAGATAGAGGGACTTTCTAACACACACACACACACTATATATCACCATCATCCAATAACCAAAAAGGTGTTGAGAACAGGATTACCTCCCACAAGCTCCCCGTTACGGGTCGACTTTTAACGGTTAACGCTTCCACAGAAAACTCCAACTGAGGAGAGATGAGGACAGAGGTCTAAACTAAACAGAATCCCAACACATCATTAAAAAGGATTTACCACAGTACTCTCCACTGTACGATGCACATGGTGTGAGCAGGGTGAACACTACTTCATTTACATGTTTGATCGCGGTCTCCAGCCAGGGACCCCTCCCTTAGGACCCAGTGGGGGTGGGGGGGTGGGGAGGTTTGGGGGGGTTACACTGGGCTAGGGGGGCAGAGACATTCGCACACAGGCTGACGGAAGCTTAGAGACAGACACGGCGTCGCTGTGGTTACTGAGGACTGGCGTTTGCGTCGGTGTGTGTGTGTGTGGGTGTGTGTGTGTGTGTGGGTGTGTGTGTGGGTGTGTGTTGGCATGCGGTTGATGTTTGTGTCGTTTGATGTCGTTGTGTCGTTGTTTCTGATCGCTCGTCTAGCTTGTGTGAACCGAGCTGTTTGAATCTGGGATTCTAGCAGAATAATGACTGTTACATCCCTGCGCTTCAGTGCATGAAGGAAACATCTTTGATGACACTTAGTGTATGAAGTGTACATTTTATGTTGGTGTGTTTGTGTGCCATTCTAACTACAGCAGATGGTCTAATGATCATGATGATCTCCAGCAATATGGACAGGACAATAACAATCAGGATACTAGATGTGTGTGTGTGTATCAGTGTGTGTGTGTGTGTCAGTATGTGTGTGTGTGTGTCAGTATGTGTGTGTGTGTGTCAGTGTGTGTGTGAGTGTGTTGATTATCATGCAGGTGCACTTGAGGGTCTTCAGCTACATCTAAAGCACCTGTAATTATATTTTTGGCTTGGTATTTCTACAAACGGTATTGCTGCAATGGCTCAGTGTAAACAGGGAGCTGGTCACATATGACCTCTGTATGACCTTGTGTTTGTCCTGAAAGAATGTTCTTTCGAGGTGTGAAACTGACTATGGGAGTTTTAGCTACGCAAGTGTGTGTGTGTGTTTGTGAGTGTGTTTTTGTGTGTGTGTGTGTGTGTTTATGTGTGTGTGTGTTTGTGTGTGTGTTGAGTTCAGCAACATTGTGTCCTCTATGTGTCATTATGTACAAATGTGTGAATCTATGTGAGAATGGAGGTGTGTGACAATACATCATGTATTTTTTAGAGTGTGTGTGTGTGTCATAGTGTCTGCTTCATTGTGTGTGTGTGTGTGTGTGTGTGAGTTTCTCTCATGTGTGTTTGTGTGTCTCATACATGTGTCTCCCGTGTGTGTGTGTATGTATGTATGTCCCTTGAGTGAGTGTGTGTGAGTGTGTGTGTGAGTTTGTCTCTCGTGTGAGTGTGTGTCTCTCGTGTGAGTGTGTGTGTGTGTGTTGCCGTGCTACCATCTAGTGTGTGTCTCTGAGCTTGGTATGACTCTCCAGACTGCCCCCCCCGGCAGCTCTGTGGAGGTCAGACCTTCAGCCCAGCACAGCCTGAGGGGGGAGAGGGGGAGGCAGGAGGGTCAGAGAGAGAGAGAGAGAGAGAGAGAGAGAGAGAGAGACAGGAGAGAGAGAGAGAGGGAGAGAGAGAGAGAGGGAGAGAGAGAGAGAGAGAGAGAGAGAGAGAGAGAGAGAGAGAGAGAGAGAGAGAGAGAGAGAGAGAGAGAGAGAGAGAGAGAGAGAGAGAGAGAGAGAGAGGAAGTGCATCTACACCTCTCTCCTCCCCCTCCCCCTCTCTCTCCTCCCCCACCATCTGACTCGGGATGAAAGGACAGGGGGTCTTTGAAGGTGGCGGAGGGCTAATAGGTGATCCCCTCTCCCCTCCACCCTCCTCCACCACCCTCCTCCGTCCGTCCATCCGTCCATCCTGCTCCCTTGAGCCCTCCATCGCCCCCTCCGCCCTCAGCTGCGATGGTTGTCATGGTGACCAGGCAGCCCGGTGTCCGGTGGGTTTGGCTTCCTAACCAAACCCTCCCCGACGACGGGCTGCCATGGCAACGCCCAGCCAGTGTGCTCGTCCCAAACTCACACAGCTAACCTTGTCGCAAAGCTCTCCTGTCAGAGGGTAAGACAGGACAATTTTAATTTCACTTATTTAATTATTTTTTTCCTTGTCCTTTTTGAGGCTGACAATCATGACTTTGATTGATTTCTTAACGGTGGTGAATATTTCATGGGTTCTGAAATAGAGGAGCCAATTTTAGTCGATTTAATAGATGATGGTGCCATCTGACACCTTGTGGACGTGGTCAGGTTCTCATGCAGTGATTTCATCTGGTCTGTCTCGGACTGGAGCCCTTGTTCAGCACAGCCCTCCTCTGCTCAGCTGTGGCCTGGTACTTGCACCTGGATGTTTCTTTAAGTGGAGATACTGTAGAAATGTCCAAAATGGCTTAAAAATGGGTGTTTTAAAAAAAACTTTATTCAGCACTAAAATTCTCACTCGTCACTCGTACAACTTAACTCTAAATTGCAACTGTACATGCTATCGCATCACAGCAAGGCAGGCTTAAATGCAAGCAAAGCTACAGATGCTGTGATTGGTTGGAAGCCAGGTCACTTCCTGTGATGTCACTTCCTCAGGAAGAGACGTGACTGCCTACACTCCACAGCATCGGCATGTCCACTCTTAACGTGTTTAACTTCTATATTCTTTAAATATGATCACTCTTATTCAGCTATAACAACAACACCGTAGCTCAAAAAAAAAAAAAAAAAAAAAAAAAAGCTTATTGGAAAGTTTGTTTTTAGTTTTTTGAAACATGGGTACCACAAGCTGAGTAAAGGCAGTGAGATCAAGGTAACCCTGGCAACCACGACTCCTCAGTCACCCAATCTGAATCTGAATTTCTAGCCATGGACCACATATATATACTTTTTTTAAATTCTCCAATCACCTCTCTGCGAGTCAGCCGTACGCTGTGTGTGTTTGCTTCATCAAATGGAAAAACCAGTTTTTCCGGGACGTGCTCATGCCTCCCCTGAGGGCCCCCTGGCTGCGTTGTTTCAGATCATCTTCATGTTGAACTTTCTGGCCCCCCCTCCTATGGGCCCCCCGGCCCCCGCTGGGCCCTCCGCCTTCCGGAAGGAGTACTCCACTGTGAAGTTGTTCTTGCGTTGGCCTCTGCCTCGGCTCCACACGAACAGCAGCAGGAAGCAGAAGAGAACCACGCCCAGGAAGGTGATGCAGCCCATCGCCGTGGAGACCAGGATGGTGGTGAGGTCCAGGGTGAACTGGAGGAACACGCGAGTGCTGTTCAAGCTCGTGTCGTTGAAGAACTCGCCGGAGTACAGCGAGCGGTTGGCGAAGAAGGCCGAGGCGGAGTCCAGAGGGTGACCGCGCACGGTGAGCGTGGCGAAGTAGGTGTCGTTGCCGCCGGCGTTGCTGGCGATGCAGATGTAGGTGCCGCTGTCTGTCAGCTGGGCGTAGCGGATCTCCAGGGTCCCGCCCGGCAACACGGTGATGCGGCCCGAGTTCTTGGCCGTGATTCGTCGGCGCTGGGGGGAGATCCAGATGATAGCGGGGGCGGGTTCGCCCTCGGCGCGGCACAGGAAACTCACGGGCTGGCCCTCGCGAGCCGTTACCTTGGGAGGGAGGCAGGGAGGGAGGGATGGAGGGAAGAAGGGAAGGAGGGAGGGAGGCAGGGAGGGAAGGATGCAGGGAGGGAGGGATGGAGGGAAGAAGGGAAGGAGGCACGGAGGGAGGGAGGGAGGCAGGGATGGAGGGAGGGAGAGGAAGGAACTTTTTACATGTAATATATGTTTTTACACAGACCAGGAACGTTATGTCTGTCGCCGCATCCTCACCTGCTGCATCTTGCGGTTGCGTATCTTGGGCTTCTGGCAGGTGAAGTGGTCGAAGAGCGCAGAGTCGGTGAAGGTGCTGAGGCTCTTCCCCTGCACCTCCACCGGCCCGGCGCACACCGGCACCCTGCCGTCAAAGTTGAGGGTCTTGCGTCTCTGCAGGATCCACAGCAGACGGCAGTCGCACAGCAGAGGGTTCCCGTCCACGCGCACCGTCTCCAGGCTGTTGACCGAGTGGAACGAGCTCTCCTCCAGGGTCTGGAGCTCGTTGGTGGAGAAGTTGAGGACCCGGATCTGCCGGAGGCCCCCCAGGCCATGGCGCTCCACCGTCACCAGCCCGGTGTTCACCATGATCAGCTCCTTCAGCCGCAGCAGGTCCCTAAAGGCCCAGGGCTCCAGGGTGGAGATGGGGTTGTAGGACAGGTTGAGGTGGGTGAGGTGGGCCATGTTCCTGAAGGAGGCGGAGGGGACCGAGGTGATGTTGGTGTTGGTGATGGACAGCCAGGTGAGGTCCAGACCCTGGAAGCTGAGGGGGGAAATGTACTCCAGCAGGGGCCAGTGGTCGATCTCCAGGCCCCGCAGGTTGGAGAGCTTGCGGAAGTTCTGGTCGTCCAGGGTGGAGATGCTCAGGTGGCGCAGGCGGAGGGTGACCAGGCTGCGCAGGTAGGACAGCGTCTGGCCAGAGATGGACGTCAGGTTGCAGCGCTCGATCGTCAAGTCCTCCAGACCCAGCAGACCGGAGAACGCCTGGAGGACAAACACACACACACACACACAAACACACACACACACACACATGGACACACACACAAACACACACACACATGGACACACACACACATGGACACACACATAGGGATACACACACATGCGCACGCACACACACACACGTAGGGTTAGGGTCAGCCCTCCTAGACAGACCCTAGGCAGGATTGTATATTTCATCAATTCACTTAGCAGGTCCTTTCATCCAACGTGATGTAAAGGGGGTATTTGAACCTGTGACCTCGAGATCTGCAGTCATTCTCCCAATGAGTTATTTATATCCAAGGCAGGTTTTTATTTGATCAAGGCAGACTTTGAAATGGTACCAGACCTGACGCAAGGTCAGATTTGGTAGACAGGTGGACAGATCAAAGAGTGTATTTTATTAAACTGAAATATAAACACAACATGCAAACAGTTAAAAAAAAGATTCTAAGGGAATAAGGGAATCAGGGAATCAGTCGATTGAAAAAACATAACAAGCCCCTAATCTATGGACCTCCCTTTAGAGTAATAATATGTTTGTGCCTATGGCTATTTTCTGGGAGCTACGCACAAAGCATTTTTATTTCTGTCTCTTTATATTAGACTCTGATGCACAGCCCTGACATATTGTATTTTACTAGAGAATAATTGGACAAAACACACTCACACCCACACACACACACACACACACACACACACAAAGGGCCAGGCCTAGACAGGTTATTATCAGAGTATATTAAATTAGACTCCAAGATACGAAACATTAGACAGACCACTGACATGCTGTGTGTTATTGGACTAGAGTACGCCGGGAACACACACACACAGCCCACACACAGCACACACACACACACAGCACACACACACACACAGCCCACACACAGCACACACACACACACAGCCCACACACACACACACACACACACACAGCACACACACACACACACACACACACACACAGCACACACACACACACAGCACACACAGCAAACACACAGCACACACACACACACACAGCACACACACACACAGCCCACACACAGCCATGCCCGGTACACTAGACACAAGCCCTGCTGCTCTGTGTGTTACTGGACCAGAACAGGCATTCTGTGGGAAACAAGCAGATAGTTATAGAAAGGATATTGCATCAGACGCTTGAGTGCTTTATCGGACCAGAGAAAGACAGGAAATGAGTGGCTCAGAGCTCCTAGGTTGCTTTCCTCTACCCTGCTCTTGTGAACTCTACACCCTTCGACTGAACACTACTCTACCAATACTATACTCTATTCCATTCAACTACTCTATTATTCTATAAGTTTCTTTTCTACTATAACCAACTGTATTCCATTTATACTTTACTCAACTATTGCCCACCCTATTCCATTCTTATTTGATTTAGAGCCCTCTGTTATATTGGACTATGTGGAAAAGCAATATCTGATAAATGATATGTTGTGGAAAGGACAGACAGAGTTTGAGACGGGCGATCAGACCAGAGACCTCTGTTTGGAAAGGACCCTAATTCACCTGGAAACAGACACACTGTCCAACTCTCTTATTCAAACTAATTCAGATTTACGGCTTTTCCAAGGGCTTAGAGCTGATAATTGAAAACGAGCGTGCTGGATTGTGTAATTGACTATTTGCAGGTTACAACCAAGGCTATTCACACACGTTTTCAAGAGAGACTTAATTAATTTCTCATTAAAAAGACAGAGTCTGAAAGCCTTTACAGTAAATATCACGTGATACATAACACTCACCGACCATTTGATTAGATACACCTTGCTAGTGCTGGGATGTTTGCATTCAGAACTGCCTTATTCCTTATTAATTCCTTATTAATTCACAATAAATTAATCAGTTCTCAGGGGCTGCCAGTGTGCCCAAAAAATATCCAGTATATCTTCTGTATATGTGCATATTTTTATATACGGAAGAGTGTTAAGTTTATTGTCTACCCAGCAGAGTCTATCTATTCATGCCCCGGGCATGGTACATAAATACATGAAAACTGAAAAACACACAGCTATTGAAAGAAGACTATGTTAAAAAGGGGAGAGGAGGCTCAAAATGATATTTGAGTTATGAGTTATTTTCCGTTTCATACCGGGGGGCCCTGACTCTGTAACAGAGAGACTAGCCCCTAGGAACACCCACCTTGTGTGAGATGTAGACCAGGTCATTGTCTCCCACCTCCAGGTGCTTCAGGCTGCGCAGGTCCTGGAAGGTGTAGTCCAGCAGGATGACCATCTTGTTCTCGCTCAGGTCCAGCGTGGTGAGGTTGCCCAGCTTGGCGAAGGCGCCCATGGGCACCAGCTTGAGCTGGTTGTCCCTGAGCCTCAGCACCCGGAGACTCTGTAGGCTGGCGAAGGCGTTGGGCTCCAGGGTGGCTATGAGGTTTTCACTGAGGTCCACTTCCTCCAGGCGCGGGTAGGGCGCCAGGTCTCCCGTCTCCACCCAGCGCATGCGGTTGCGGCTGAGGTCTAGCAGGCGTGTTTCCGTGGGGATGCCCTCTGGGATGGCGGTGAGGCGGCGGCGCTGGCAGGACACGGAGCGCAGGGGGGCGGAGCACTCGCACCGCGGGGGGCAGGCCTGGCAGCCCCCGGGGAGGAGGAGGAACGCCGTTGACACGGCAACCAGCCCCCAGAGCCACGCCCACCCGGGGGAGCGAGCCGGGGCCCGCCCCCGGGGAGGAGAGCCAATCATGGCCCTGGTCCTCTGACTCCTAGCCTATCGCAGGCAGGGTCAGTGCTCCTCACAACTGGGGAGGGAGGAGCGAGGGGAGAGAGGGTGAGGAGAGAGGGGGGAGAGAGAGGAGGAGAGAGATGAGAAGGAATGGAGGATGTGGAGGAGGAAATGAAGGAAGGAAAGGGAAAGAATAGGAGAGAAAGAGGGGAGGAAAGGTATAGAGAGGAGGAGGATGAGACAGAGAGAAAGGGTGATGAGCAAAGAGGAGTGAGAGAAAAGCAGAAGGTTCAAAGAGAGAAACAGACAAGAAGAGAGAGGGGAGAGAAAGAACCCATAAAGGAGAACAGTTGGTGAGGATTATAAAGAGGGTGGGGTAAGGAGGGAGGGAGGAGAGAGGGATGGAGGGAGGGATGAGGGAGGGAGAGAGAGGGATGGAGGGAGAGAGGGAGAGAGAGAGGGATGGAGGGAGGAGAGGAAGACAGATGGAAAAGTCTATTAGTACCCCACATGTGGAGCTTTGTAAAAATGACACCCGTACTGCTGTGTGTGATTGAACACCCCCCTGTGAACCAGTCTCAGCCTTGCACCTGTCTCACTGCACTGCAGTACACAGCCCCACCTGAACCTGTCTCACTGCACTGCAGAACACAGGTCTGGACCTGTCTCACTGCACTGCAGAACACAGCCCCACCTGAACCTGTCTCACTGCACTGCAGAACACAGCCCCACCTGAACCTGTCTCACTGCACTGCAGAACACAGGTCTGGACCTGTCTCACTGCACTGCAGAACACAGCCCCACCTGAACCTGTCTCACTGCACTGCAGAACACAGGTCTGGACCTGTCTCACTGCACTGCAGTACACAGCCCCACCTGAACCTGTCTCACTGCACTGCAGAACACATGTCTGGACTTGTATACTTCTTCTACATGCACGATTTGTCGCTCTGGATAAAAGCACCTCTGAAATGATTAAATAAGCATCTCAATTTGGAGAGATTTTGTCCAACAAACGTGCCTGTCTAGACACCCTTCAGACAAAGTGAATCAGCTGGACAGCATTTATCTTCATTAATTCAGCTGATTCTACAATGAGCTTCAGCTGGAGAGCAGAGGGACATGCAGAGACACGAGACTGAGCATGACAGGAAGTGACATCCATGTACGTCTTACTTCTAGCACGTACCTCTGCATCATGTGGCATCACACACAACAACAAGCAGTGAGATACTGGGAGACACACAAAAAAGGGACTCATATACACACACACATCAGAAACAATGCTTGACTCATAAGACAACAGTTTTGCCTGGAAACCATCCCTGGAGTGTGTTTGCTTCCCTCCAGGAGGTAATCACTGTTTCACTGTGTATCATCCTGCGTTCAACACGCACAGTTTGTGTGTGTGCGTGTGTGTGAATAGACATGTGTGAGTGTGTAATTAGATTTGCGTGTGCGAGTGCATTTGTGTGTGTGTGATTTCATGCATGTACGTGTGACTGCATTTGTGTGCCTGAGAATGTGTATATGTGATTGCATGCGCGTGTGAGTATATGTATGTGTGTGTGGGACGTGTGTATGGATGTGTGAGTGTGTGTGTGTGCACAAGTGTGATAGCAGGTGTGTGTATGTGTGTGTATGTATGTGTGAGTGTGTGTGTGTGCACAAGTGTGATAGCAGGTGTGTGTATGTGTGTGTATGTATGTGTGAGTGTGTGTGTGCACAAGTGTGATAGCAGGTGTGTGTATGTGTGTGTATGTATGTGTGAGTGTGTGTGTGGGACGTGCCATTTCACGCTGACTTAAATAATTGTGGTCCTGGTCTTTCCTCCGCTGACGCTTGATCTCCTCCAGCGCGCCCCGTCTGAGCCGGATCGCTCCTGCTAGTCGCCCCAGGACACCACGTTCCAGCCCCCCCCCCCACCACCCCCCCCAACCCCCTACCCGCCCCACCCCGCCCCCCCCCGCCCCACCCCCACCTCTGGTCTCGTCTCAGACCCTCATCTGGGAAACAGGATGTGAAACGTGTGGCATGGTTGACCTAACCTCGTCAGATTCTTGAGATCACAACCAAGAATCCAAGCTCCGGCTTTTCCGCTTGGTCCCATGACAACGGTGTTTTTGGACCAATCAGCTTCAGGAGTGATTGAAGTTAGCCCGTGATAGACGATGACAGACAGGTGGTTCAGCCAATCATCTGCCAAGTAATGTTTTGAAAGTTCCTGCCCTTTCGTACACAGTTTCAAAGTCAGACTTCCCAGATGGTTCAGTCTAACCAACCATCTAAAAAGCAATTTTTCCATCATGTTGTTGAACATTGAGGATTGACAATCTGGTTTTATTTCATCCTGGAAGTCATGGACCGCTTCCATCAATGTAATTCTCCTACTCTGTTGTTCTGTGATATTTCCGTGTCTGGGCATGGTGTCACAATCTAAAACCAGACAGGAAATAAAACCCTGGCCCAGAGAACAGTGATAACAGCACGGATGGAGGAATGTAGAACGCGACTGAAACACCTCCCGGAAATCCTAAAACTTGAAACGGAAAAGTCTGGCCCAAAAAAATAAGATTTTCTTTTTTTTTATACAATAAAAAGGCGTTTGAAGCCAGGGTTTGTTCGTGGAGAGAAGTGAGAGAGTGGTGGGGCCCCGGAGGACTGTCGAGATGAAGGCCAAGGCAGCGCAGGGCAGATCAATAATAGATGGTCGGTGTTTATTGGCCACAGTTTTAGAAGGCTGAGTCACACGTCCGGGTTCCAGACTCACATTCCCTCTGAGGTCTGACTGTCTGTAGCACGGGGGAGGAGGAGAGAGAGGAGAGAGGAGAGACGAGAGAGAGGAGAGAGGAGAGAGGAGAGAGGAGAGAGAGGAGAGAGAGGAGAGAGAGGAGAGACGAGAGAGAGGAGAGAGGAGAGAGGAGAGAGAGGAGAGAGAGGAGAGACGAGAGACGAGAGAGAGAGGAGAGAGGAGAGAGGAGAGAGGAGAGAGGAGAGAGAGGAGAGAGAGGAGAGAGAGGAGAGACGGGAGAGAGGAGAGAGAGAGAGGAGAGAGGAGAGAGAGGAGAGAGGAGAGAGGAGAGAGGAGAGAGAGGAGAGAGAGGAGAGAGGGGGAGAGAGAGGAGAGAGGAGAGAGGAGAAGAGAGAGGAGAGAGGAGAGAGGAGAGAGGAGAGAGAGGAGAGAGAGAGAGGGAGAGGAGAGAGAAGAGAGAGAGGAGAGAGAGAGGAGAGAGAAGAGAGAGAGGAGAGAGAGGAGAGAGAGGAGAGGGAGGAGAAGAGAGAGAGGAGGGAGGAGACTAGAGAGCCAGTAAGAGAGAAGACCAGAGAGGACAGGGGAGAGGGGGGATGAGAGGGGAGGGGAGAGGGGGATGAGAGGGGAGGGGGGAGGAAAAGCGCCCCCCCTATCCGGATGTTTCCGTCAGGATTCAGTCTCCATCGTCTTGTGCGACCGGCGACCACTCAATGTGACCATAACAAGACCACAAAGCCCTTGTAGACCTGTCGACGTGTCCTGTACTGGAGCAGGCCCGGGGGGCCCATGGGGGCCCAGGGGGGCCCCAGGGGGGCCCAGCCAGAGGGTCAGAGTCTGTGGACCGTGAAAGTGTGTGGGAAGCAGAGAGCAGTGAGGTCTATGTCTCCCCGTCACACACATCAGCGCTGGATGAGGGGAGGTAGTGATGGGGAATGAGCCCCCGTCTTTGCCCCCCAGCCTGCATGTGTGTGTGTGTGTGTGTGTGTGTGAACGTGCCTGTGTACGTGTTGTGTATTTGGTGCTGTGTGTTTGTGTTGTGTGTGTGTGTTTTGTGCAGGTGTGTGTTTTTTGTGCCTGTCGTGGTCCCCTGGCTCTTAGGTAGTGATGGATGCAGGCTGTCTTTCTCCCCCCCTCCCCCCCCTCCCCCCCCCCCCTCCCTCTCTCCCCCCCTCCCCCCCTCCCCCCCCTCCCCCCCTCCCCCCCCTCCCTCCCCCCCCCTCCCCCCCCTCCCCTCCCTCCCTCCCCCCCCTTCCCCAGAGCACAGCATGAATCAGTGAACTGAGTCCCTCAGCACCACCAAGGTCTCTGCTGCTTGGCTCAAGGACAGACACAAGCTCCTTCAGTCACACACACAAACAATACAGATCACAGCTCTCTCTCAATCACACACAAACAGACACAGAAAAGCACCCACAGATGAACACACAAACACAGAAAAACA
>NW_026911871.1:0-1000 GCF_963692335.1 Osmerus eperlanus
GGCCAAAACGGCAGAGCCTCTATTGTCGCCCCCCCCGACGGCGTCGAATAGATGCCCTCGTTTCATCCGGCCTCACTTGACAGGGCTGTGCACGCACGTCGTTCAGGTTGGACGTGCAAATGCAAATGACATGATATGAATCAACAAGCATGCCTAAATATGCCTGGGGCATAGAGACCCGTTTGATGTGGCTTGGTTGTGACCGGTTTACATTGGTTTACAATTCAGACGGCATTGTCCTTCTTTTGGGTTGAGCCCAAATAATTGTTTGGAAAATAAACATCTCAGATACGGTTTTTCTCTGCCTACAGTGGTCTACTGTACTCTACGATACTGTCCTTAGCCCTGGCTGCAGCTGTAGGATACTGGTGTTGAATATTTCATGTTTCTTACGCAACCCGGCTTCATATTGTACGTGTGGTAATACTAAACAGCTGAGGAAGGAGGGAAATGGCGCTGGGTTAGATACGACAAGCCCCCAGAGACATTGTCTGAACAAATTGAAAATCCAAAAGTCGGGCCTGGTGTTTTGTGATTGTCCTTTTTAGTGTGTGTGTGTGAGTGTGTGTGTGTGTTTATCTTCTGATTGATACCAGGATTACACATCAGCCCAGCAGCGCATGTCAGTACTCATCACTATGACAACCCCAAGACTCGTCCGCTCTTATCTTCTCTCAGCTGACGACAGCCCGCTTTTACGGCTGAGAATGACAGATCCTATTCTGTCTCGGGCAAACTTGACAAATGACTGACAGCTGGAATTCCGTAAAGATTTAGGTATTAAAGCTGCCCTATGTGAGTTTAATAAGCCAAAACACATTACATTTATTATTATTATTCTCCAAGTTCTTTTCTTGAACCTTCCACATAACACATGTCATAGTGCTCAAGCTACATTCTACATAAATGTCATATTTTTGTTGTGTCTATAATTCTAGTCTGTGTAGCTCAAATATACTCCCACCAACATCCCCACACGTTATCAGAACTACATTCCACT
>NW_026911872.1:0-4000 GCF_963692335.1 Osmerus eperlanus
CTCCATCCAGCCCTCCCCCTCTCTCCCCATGTAGCCCTCCCCCTCTCTCCTCCATGTAGCCCTCCCCCTCTCTCCTCCATGTAGCCCTCCCCCTCTCTCCTCCATCCAGCCCTCCCCCTCTCTCCCCATGTAGCCCTCCCCCTCTCTCCTCCATGTGCTTCAACACAGTTGAGGCTTTCTCAAGTTACCTGAACAGAACCGACAGTCTTTCAGAAATATGAGCTTTGGTGTGTCTTGTAGCTGGATCACTATTCCATGGCCACCTAGCATGTCCGTAAAATATGCTCATTAACTGCACTCAAACTGTGGAAAACAATAATTATGATAATAATAAAAGACACAACATATCGTTTAGAGTGAGAGATGGAGACGAGAGAGAGGAGGACGGTTTTTGTATTCTTTTGTCGCCTTAAATTAAACGTAGGTGTGTACGGTTTGGCGCACGCGCCGAATGTGACGACACTACAATGCTGCTCATTTGAATATTGACAGGTGAGGCGACAAGTTTGCGATCAATGGAATTGGGAAGTTTAGTAAACGTTTCCGCTCCGTCTCACCTGATGTAATATTAAGAAAAACCTTCTACGGCTGTACATGTCAACGGAATAGTTTACATATTTCAGGTAAGTCTGGGGGGAAAAGTGTTTTATGATTTCGTTCGGTGATTTGAGAATCACAATCGACGGTTGTTTGGTAACAACGGGACACAGAACATTCTGATTCTACATTTTATTAACTACAGTAGCCTAACTGATTTAGAGTTTAACTAAACTATCAGAACACTTTTGTGGAGAGACTGACGTTAGTTTTTTCTTTGTTTATGTCTCTATCGTCATCCGCTCGAAACAGGTGTCGCAGGCTAGACTGCATTCCAGGGCAGGCGCAACATCTCATCTGTGTTTGTGTGTGTGTGCCAGTCATGGCCCCGCGCTTAGTTCAAATGTTGGTTCATTATTGATTGATAGCTGGTCACAGAGTCTATTTTCCGTTTTGTATGTAAGTTGTTCTGGAAGTTAAGAACGTGTTGTGGTGAATACGTTGGGTAAAGTTCATGTATTGTAAACAGCCTGAATCTGAAGTTGACCGATGCGTTACGACAGAGGTGCTTCTCCATTAAGTAAACATGAAACCTAACATTCTTTTCCCGTAAACGTTAACTGCTGTTTATTTAAGGAGATTATTAACACGAGCTCAAACCGTCTTTCCTTCCTTTCATGCTTTCCTTCATCCCTAAAACCTTATAACTATTCAAACTTTATCTCCTTTTTTATTCCTTCCTTTCTTCCATTTTTCCTTCCTTTCCTCTCCTCAAACCTTCTTCTCTATTGATCCTAGTCAGTGTGTTAAGTAAACACAACACTGTTAACCATCATTACCAACCTGTCTTACAATCAACCCCCCATCTCTCTGACCAATGCACCTTCAGCCATCTCCAACTACCCCCCCCCCCCACACACACACATGCACACTTAATCCCCCCCCCCCCACACACACACACTTAATCCCCCCCCCCCCACACACACACACTTAATCCCTCCCCCCCCCACACTAATCACCCCTGTCTCTGTCTCCTCAGGGCCGGTCGTCATGGTGGCGGGGGTGTGGTTGCCGGCGGCGGTGGTGTGGTGTGCATGGCTGGGCTCCTTGCTCCTGGTGCTGATGGGGTGTGTGATCAGGAGGAAGAGGAGGGCGGAGGGGGCGTACCGGCCCAGCGCTGAGGAGAGGAAGCAGACAGCCGCTCACGGCTCAGAGAAACCCAGGCTGCCCCTGCCGCTGCCCAAAGAGGAGCGCCTCATATGACGTCACACACACACACACACACTACACACACACTACACGCACACACACTACAAACACACTAACCCAGGCGGCCCCTGCCGCTGCCCAAAGAGGAACGCCTCATATGACGTGTCACACACACACACACACACACACACTACACACACACTCTCTCTCACACTACACACACACACTCACTCTCACACACACATAAAGGATACTGTATGCACTTACTGTAACCTACACACACACACACACACACACATAAAGGATACTGTATGCACTTCCTGTAACCTAAACAAGGTCTAAATAATGTGTTCTGTGTGTTATAGTGTTTATCTCTTTCTTAAACTGTGGTCGTTTCCTCCCTCTAACATCCCTGACTCACTAGCCTGCCATAACAATGCAGTCAGTCCAGTGTGTTTACTGAGCCTAGGACACTGGATTTGTCATCTGGTGCAGCCCATGTGGGTGGAACTAACGTTTTTTGGGGGAGTCTCCCATTCGGAGCAAGGGAGGACACCACCCAGCTGGGCTGCAGCAGCTGACAAAACGAGTTCATACAACATACATGTTGTGCATACTTTTGTTAGGCAGACGTGTTAGGAATGTAAGTCTTCTGTCTGTATTCAGCCTGAACAACTGAGAAGATTCTCACAATGTTAACCATTTTATTTTATAAATAAACTCCCAGAATTGTAAGAGAAAAAAGTTACATTTTCTATGTGTCTAAATACCTCTTTGATGTGTGAGAAACAAGATCAGTTGTAACTACAAACTTCATGGCTGATTTTCACTTAAAAGGTGATTTTTAACACTTTTTCTGCCTGGAAAATAAAAACTGCATTTGTTAATAAAAGCTCTCCTGTGTTGGACTTGGACTGTTGACAAAGTGATTCTGGTGCATCAGCACTCTGGTCATGGTCATACACAAGCACACTTACATAATCACACACCCCTACAGACACACTCACAGACACATACACTCACAGATACACACAGTCCTTAGATGACTAAGCAAAGACACATCATGGCTTGTACTCATTTCCAAAACAAAAATACCACTCATTTAATCAGTGTACATCTGAGGCCACTACTCTCACTGCCTCCACCTAGTGGCCGGCATAACAAACTGCATTCGTCTAAAGGTAACTGGCACGAGCATCAAACAGAACAATAGTCCCGTTTTTTTTATCTAGCAAAGCACAGGCTAAAATAAGACACTGTCAGCATTGTCATTGGGTTTCAATCAGGCTTCAAATCTCTTCTTCAGTTCAGAGACCTTGACAGGGGTGGGAACGTCCTGTTCTGCAGAGATGCTGATTGGCTTGTTAAGGCTAGGTGAGATGACTGCTGGTTGGCTTGTGGTCCTGTCATTCAGAGGCGCCTGGGAGTTGCTGTTTTGTGGGGAGCCCACCTCGATTGTGGCCGGGCTGAGAGGCTTGTTGCTGGGCATGCTGGGCTCATGCGAGCCCCTGGTCTGGGCTTTGTTCTGGAGGTTTAGCCTGGAGTCGTGAGACTGGAACTGAGCAGTGACCGACAGCACAGTGGGAGGACATGATGGCCTCTCATACTCTCTCTCTGGCCTCTCATCCTCTCTCTCTGGCCTCTCCTCTCTCTCTGGCCTCTCAGCCTCTCTCTCTGGCCTCTCCTCTATCTCTGGCCTCTCATCCTCTCTCTCTGGCCTCTCCTCTCTCTCTGGCCTCTCCTCTCTCTCTGGCCTCTCCTCTCCTCTTTCTTTCTCCTCTCTCACAGACTCCTCCACTTCTTTCTCTCCCCGCTCCTCCTCTCTCTTCTCTCTGTCCTCTTCTCTCTCTGCCCTTTTCTCTCTCCCTTCACTTCCCTCTCTCACATTCCCCTTCTCCTCCTCTCTCTTCTCTCTTTCCTCCTCTCTGCCCAGGAGACAGAGGCTCTGAAGGACTTTACCTTCTCTCTGGTTCTTCCCAGTCCCACCTCCAGCCTCACCTCCAGCCCCAGCCCCAGCCTCACCTCCAGCCCCAGCCTCACCTCCAGCCCAGCCTCACCTCCAGCCCCGCCCCCAGTCCCAGCCTCACTTCCAGCCACAGCCCCTGACAGCACCGGAATTTGGCTCGACCAATAGGAATACTCAAAGAGCTCTGACTCCTCCCCCGGACCCTCCTCTAGGTTCCAGCTGTTTAGACTGTCACTCCCACACGCAGACACTGTTAGACTGTCCTGGCTGGGATTGGTCAAACTCTGC
>NW_026911873.1:0-14563 GCF_963692335.1 Osmerus eperlanus
CAGCTGATCAACAACAGAGAAGGACCAACTCATCCTGAGAGGGTGAATACAGTTCACGGGTTCAAACCCTGTTCAAGTCGTACCCACCGAGGACACACACACACACAGTCAATTTCCTCCAGTTAAATACCTGATAACAGACAAGAGGGGGTCGTGTGTGTGTAAGCATGCATATGTGTGTGTGTGTTTGTTTGTTTGTGTGTGTATGTGTATCTCTGTAAAATTGTTTGTGTATATGTGTGTATGCTGAATGTGTTTATACTGTATGTGTGTATGTGCGCGCACATGTATATGTGTGTGTACATGTGTGTGTGTGTATGTGTATATATGTGTGTGTATGTGTGTGTGTATGTGTATATGTGTGTATGTGTGTGTGTATGTATATATGTGTATATGTGTGTGTGTAAATGTGTGTGTGTGTATATATGTGTGTGTATGTGTGTGTGTATGTGTGTGTGTGAGTGTGTGTGTGTGTATATGTGTGTGTGTAAATGTGTGTGTATGTATATGTGTGTGTAAATGTGTGTGTGTGTATATGTGTGTGTATGTGTGTGTGTGTGTGTATATGTGTGTGTAGTGTGTGTGTATGTATATATGTGTGTATGTGTGTGTGTAAATGTGTGTGTGTGTGTATATATGTGTGTGTATGTGTGTGTGTATGTATATGTGTGTGTATGTGTGTGTGTGAGTGTGTGTGTGTATATGTGTGTGTGTAAATGTGTGTGTATGTATAGTGTGTGTGTAAATGTGTGTGTGTGTATATGTGTGTGTAAATGTGTGTGTGTGTATATGTGTGTGTATGTGTGTGTGTATGTATATGTGTGTGTATGTGTGTGTGTATGTGTGTGTGTGAGTGTGTGAGCCCGCTGCGTGCTGCGTGTGCAGGGCCAGGCCCTATCCTGGGTGCAGCACGGGGCCCCTCATGCTTTATCCTCCTAATGGAGCTCTGTGTCGGCTCCACTGAGGTGGGTGACACCAGATTTGTAACCGTCGACAGGAACAGATGGAGCCGCCATTGTAGCACCCCTCTCGCGTACCCCACCTCGCCCCCCGGGCCCCCCTCGGCCCCCCTCCTGCCCCGTATGCTAATGTGAACTCAGATTCACCCCAAAAAGGCACTCCTGACCTGACCGTGCACACCACTTTACCCCCCTCCCCCACCACCCGTCTCCCAGAAACCTCGTCTAGATGACAACAGCCTCCCCTCCTTCCTCCTTCCCCTGCCCTGTCCTCCTCCTCCCAGCATCCTCCTCTCCCGGGAGCTCAGCCGGGAGAGGAGGATGAGGACAAGGCCGAGGCGGGGGGGGGGAGGGGGGCGTCGTCAGAGAGGGATGAGGGCAGTCGGAGGAGAGGAGGAGGGTTGAGAGTGTGCTGGGGTTTGGAGGGGTTTGGAGGGAAGGGGAGGGGTGGGAAGGTATCTAAGTGGGGTGGAGGTGTGCGCGGGGGGGAGGAAGGTTGCGTTGCGATGGAGATATGGGGGAGGGAGTGTCATCATTCCTCCGGTCTGGAGTTCCCCAGGGGGTCAAGTTTACAATCTGTCTCGTGGAGAAACAAATGGTGTGTTTGTTTAGCTAGAAGGGGATGGGGAGGAGAGAGGAGAGGTGAGGTGAGGAGAAGAGAGAAGAGGGGAGGAGAGGTGAGGAGAGGAGAGGTGAGGTGAGGTGAGGTGAGGTGAGGAGAGGTGAGGAGAGGTGAGGTGAGGAGAGGTGAGGTGAGGAGAGGTGAGGTGAGGTGAGGAGAGGTGAGGTGAGGAGAGGTGAGGTGAGGAGAAGTGAGGAGAGGTGAGGAGAGGTGAGGTGAGGTGAGGAGAGGTGAGGAGAGGTGAGGAAAGGAAAGGAAAGGAAAGGAGAGGAGAGGAGAGGACAGGACAGGAGAGGAGAAGGAGAAGGAGAAAGAGAGGAGAAGACAGGAGAAGAGAGAAGAGAGGAGGAGAGGTGAGTAGAGGAGAGGAGAGGAGAGGAGAGGAAAGGAAAGGAAAGGAGAGGAGAGGAGAGGAGAGGAGAGGAGATGAAAGGAAAGGAAAGGAAAGGAAAGGAAAGGAAAGGAGAGGAGAGGAGAGGAGAGGAAAGGAGAGGTCAGGAGAGGACGAGGAGAGGAGAGGAGAAGGAGAAGCGAGAAAGAGAGGAGAAAGAGAGGAGAAGAGAAAGAAGAGCGCGAGTCTAACGGGTCAGAGAGGAAGGGGGGTGTCCCTGCCCTCGCTGCGGGAGCAACGCGGCCGAGGCGGGATCCTGGAAGGTCTGGAGGCGGAGCGAGCCTCTGACCCTGTGTGCTATCTGAGGCAGCAGGCGCCGAGAGGCGTGGGCCGGCCGGCTGGAGGGCGCTCGTCCCTGCTTGCTCTCCTCCTGGTGGTCGCACCGTCACACTGCACCCTCCCTCCCTCCCCGGAGCTGGTCCGAGGGAGTGAGGGAGGAGGGGGAAGCGAGGGATGAAAGAGAGACAGAACAGGAAAGTGACGGGATGAGAGGGAGGACGTGCTGAAGGGCCTCGGCCTCAGATGTTGTTGTTGAGCCCCAGAGATGTGAGGATGTCAGTCCTGTTCGGAAAGCCCGGTCTGATCTGTGAAGGGATGGAAGAAACCCCCCTCACTGATTTGAGAACGAACATTATATAACGATGGAGTGTTAAATCCGTTATACATATAATGATGTCTAAATGTACACCTTTTGTGAGAATTAGTCCGAATTCATCACAGACTACAGCATCTTGACAGAGTTTAGAGCTTCTGGTGAGATAGCTTTCCTCTGTATGTTTTGATCAGGGTATTCTATGATGCCATGTTTAGCAGACTTTACAATGAGAGACAATAAACATGTATTTTGTTTCATCAGACTTTGTGAAGACTGTGATTTGGGAATATTTTCATTGTAGAAAGACAATGTTAAAGATAATTAAACAATAAATAGCCGGTAGAATTGCAATAAATAAGAAGAAAGAACACATTTAAATGTACAGAATAAAAATACACATGAATTTATAAATGTAATAAATATAAATGCATTCATCTTGTGGTATGTATCTATACAAATCCTTTTGTAAAGGCATGACAAAAACACAATTAATAATGTCTGTAAAAAACGTTGAAATGTCTATTGCTTTTTTATGCTGTTTTGTTTTATTGTTTACTGATTATTTAAACCTTCAGGTTTGAAGCTAAACAAATGCTATCACATTAGAGAAATGTATCATATAGTAAATGATTGTAGATCATTTTCTGTCAATGAGAAATAAACGTATTTTACATTTAGATTTTATTACTTTGGAATATTCTACATAAAACTTACTAATATGTGCTATTGACAGAAAATGCAGTTTGGCTGTTTTTTAAATAATGAAATGTGAAAAAGTTCAAATAAATTCACGTGTTAAATATAACATGAAAGCAAATAAACTAAAACCCTTTAAGATTAAATTATTACGGAAAAAATATATTATTTGTCAGCTCATGAAATCCCTCGAATTCTTAAGAATAAGAACATAAGAATATTACCAAACTAGTAAAAGCTAAGACTTGACTAGACTCTATTGTAAAGACTATCTTAATAGCTAATTATTTAAACTTCCAACCATTTAATTTTGCGTCGACACAATACATTTTTAAGATAATATTTCACATTTGTAGCAATATTTATGTTGAGTATACAAAAAAAAACAAAAAAACATTAAGATGCAATTACAATACAACTGACGCTATTATTTGACTGAAACCCGTCAGTTTATGAATGTTCCCTCACTCAGTCCTGTCCGGTGGGCTTGGCAGCCGCGTTGCCCCCTGCTGAAGATGGATGAAGACGAGGGAGTAAAGACGAGGGTGACCTCGGAGGAGCAGGAGGACGAGCGAGCAACACTTGCACCCTGTCTGACCCCAGAGTGTGTGTGTGTGTGTGTGTGCACGCGCACGTGTCTCGGAGTCATACAGTACTGTCCTCATCAACATTCCAGATGCTTCTCGATATCCCTTTCAGGCGCCGGTAAACAGTTCTAGAGGCTTCTAGGAAAGCGAAAGGCGTGATGGACAAGGTGGAGGAAACGGCACAGAGCTCCTCTGTGTCGTGAAAGAGAACCAGGAAGGAGTCTCTCACCCCAGAGCTGCTGGCCAGCGACCTTTCACCCTCTGACCGGGTCACACGTTGACCTGTCTGACCTCTGACTGGCGTGGCCTTGTCTGCATGGCTGACCTCGCTGCCATGGCAACCTCCAGGGGTCAGAGCCGGGGCGACCGGGAGGTTGGGGGGTGGGGCGTGGCGTCGGACGTTTCCCCCGCCCCCCCCCTCGAGGAGGACGTGGGGTGTGTCGGGGTTGCAGTTCTCTCTCTCTCGTTCTGCTCGGAGAGAGCGGTGAAGTGGTTTGGGGTCAGCGATGTTTGACCACAACAGCTCCTCCACAGCCAGGGTGGCCGTCACAGGCCCGACTCGGAGCTGTCGCACTCGCCAAGGCCTGCCTAGGATTGCCCCCCCCCTATCCTGACATGCCCGTCGAACGCACCCCCCCAGATCGTTTTTTAAAGGAGTGTGAAACTGTACGTTTAAACCCGACGTGGGAAATGCTGTAATCCTTGCATTTGTTTGTTTACAGCCATTTGTTTACAGCCAAACCTTTGATAGGCCCCCCCTCCCCCCCCCAACCCGAGCCTCGCTCCCAACCCGAGGCCAGTGCTTGAACGAGGGGAAAACATGTGTAGTCTCTCCCTCAGTGCCCCTCCGGTCACCAGGCTCGTGGTCCCTCCGTCACTAACCTGTCCTCGCTCATCACCAGCGCCAGGCTCCGGCTAATGACCGCGGGCTGACAGGAGACGGGAGCTCGTTTTGGCGCTGGGGGGGTTTGGAGGTGTCTGATACCAGCCCACCCCCTGCTAGTCAGACGGCTGAGCGGTGAGGGAGTCGGGCTAGTAATCTGAAGGTTGCCAGTTCGATTCCCGGCCGTGCCAAATGACGTTGTGTCCTTGGGCAAGGCACTTCACCCTACTTGCCTCGGGGGGAATGTCCCTGTACTTACTGTAAGTCGCTCTGGATAAGAGCGTCTGCTAAATGACTAAATGTACATGTAGTCCACTCTGGTCCAGCCCGCTGCCTGGAGGAACGGGAAAAAAAGAAGCGTTAAAACACCCTCCTCTTTTCACACACCTTTTGGAAAACCAAGAACAACTCGAAGATGCTATTCAAATTAAACCACGATCCAATCCGATTTGTATTTCTCTGTTATTGAACGAGCAGTGTCACAGAGGGGCTTCACATATGCCCGGAGAACTGTACCATGACCAGCCGAAACCCTCGAGTCTAGAACATAACAATTGGGTAGTTGTGTTTGTTAATGTTGTGTGCGTTTCCGGATGTTTTCAAACCAGGATCAGTGTAGGGCCACACATTATGAACTATGCTTCTAGTTGGTTAAACACTGCCGTGACATCAGCTTGGTTTCAACACGGGTCTCAGGGCAGTTTCAAACCAGCTCCTCGACTACCACCCTCTCGCCCTGGCATCCATTATCCTGAATGCTTCCACCGTGCCAACCTTAAGTATACTTGATCATAGTTAACCTTCTTGCTCTAGTCAGTGCAAATGGCTGACCTTGCGGTAAACAATCATCATAATAAGTGTAATTATGACGGCGTTGTTCCCTCCGTGATGGCCCTCTTTTGATGAGGCGTTTGCTGTCGGATCGTTCCGATCGCTTCGCTCCTGCCTGTCCCTGGCCTCCTCAACAACATGCTGATGAATAGCGGGCTCCATTACCCAGGCAGAGCCCAGTGTAAATATTGGCAGGACTTCACGTGTTATATCACTCTTGGGGGGCATTCTATCTCATCACATCCGAGACAGAGTAGCCCCCTCCTCTCCCCCTCCCCTCCTCACCCCCTCCTCTCCTCACCCCCTCCTCACCCCCTCCTCTCCTCACCCCCTCCTCTCCTCACCCCCTCCCCTCCTCACCCCCTCCTCTACTCACCCCTTCCTCTCCTCACCCCCTCCTCTCCTCCCCTCCTCACCCCCTGCTCTCCTGACCCCCCCCCTCCCCTCCTCTCCTCACCCCCTCCTCTCCTCCTCTCCTCACCCCCTCCTCTCCTCCCCTCCTCACCCCCTGCTCTCCTGACCCCCCCTCCCCTCCTCTCCTCACCCCCTCCTCTCCTCCTCTCCTCACCCCCTCCTCTCCTCTCCTCCCCTCCTCTCCTGCCTCCTCCCCTCCCTCCTTCTGTCTTCCTCCTTTTCTCAAGGCGTCCGCCCAAACAAACACATTGGATGCTAGACAGGCAACAAGCCTTATTAAGGCTAACAAGAGGAAAGATATATAGAGATCAAGATACGTAGAGAACAAGAGGCAGAGAGAGAGAGAGACAGGGAGAGAGAGAGGGAGTGAGAGAGAGAGACAGGCAGAGAGAGAGAGGGAGAGGGAGTGAGAGAGACAGAGAGAGAAAGAGAGAGAGTGAGTGAGAGAGACAGAGAGAGAAAGAGAGAGAGAGAAAGAGAGAGTGAGTGAAAGATGAGCCCGGTTTTGATTGAGAAAAAATGACATTGTCTCCTCTCCTCGCCTAATGGCCTCGGAATGCAGCATTAGAGTGTCCTCTTAGATCTGCCTCTGTTTCTCCCTCTCCCTCTGGACTGGGTCCAGCAGGAACATTAGTAACAGGAGTCCCCTGTCTAAGCACAGGAACCATTAGGAGGAGAAGCCCTGGTGTCAGGCACCAGGATCTGGGTTGGAGCCGGCACTGAATGTGTGAAGAGAAATCTCTCCCACTTCTCTAGTTAATGGTTGTGAAGTATGTGGTTAAGTGTGTGTTTATATGGTATCATTCCTGGTCCAGATTTACAGTGTTTAAGGAAAGAACCCCGGCTATCTGATCCTGTAATGTTGAGATCAGTGCTGTAGCTTACGGTAAAGTAGGTCTTCTGTTCTGTAAGGGTTCGATTTAAAGCTCTTTTTGAGCAGGGTATTAAAAAAGACGACATAGATTTCCCCTGATTGAAGATTGGGTGAATGCAGAATAAAATCAGAAAGCTGTTGCATTGTGTAACAATTACACAGGAAGCGTTTTGAACTACACGCTGGCTGAGTCGTTCGTCTTTTCGAGCACACTCCAATGTCTTGTTTTGAAATATGGGAATTGAGTGAATTATATTATAAACTGACAGACAGACTTTATTTTCCGTCCTCCAAAGGTCTATTTCAGGATTTTTAAATCAGAATATGTAATTATGTTTTGTGTTGTTGTATGTATTATTGATCTACTCCATTCTGTGTGTGTGTGTGTGTAAGCGTGCGTGTGTGTGTATAAGTGTGGGCACATGAATTAGACCAACCCCATCTCAATATTTATGACCTTACGAGTAATTACAGGCATAAATTCCGATTTGACAGAAATCTTCAGTGGTGTTTCATTACGTTTTGATGGCAGTCACTGGGGTACCGCTGGCGATGTTCAGACGAATATACACACACACACAATCCCCCCCCCCCACACACACACACACTCATACACACACAACCCCCCCCGCACACACACACACACACACCCTCACACAGGGCTGTGAGTCAGCTTTGCCAGTCACGTTGAGGCGATACAGGACACCAGCAACCTCCCCAGGTTTCATCCTGGTGTCTCTGAGTCGGGCAGGCTCGTCTCTCCAGCAGGGGACCCCCCAGCCGACCAGGCGGTGTGGGGGGGGGGGGGAGGGGGGGGGGGGGGGCAGGAAGCAGGGTGTTCCTGCCTGCAGCTCCCCCCTCCCCCCCCCCCTCTCCATCCACATCCAGACAGCCTGACAGGAGCTTCCTCCAGGGTGGCTCCTCCAAGCTGTCCTGCCCGACCCTGGGGCCCTTCCAGGGTGGCTCCTCCAGGCCGTCCTGCCCTGCCCTGGGGCCCATCCAGGGTGGCTCCTCCAGGCCGTCCTGCCCTGCCCTGGGGCCCATCCAGGGTGGCTCCTCCAGGCCGTCCTGCCCTGGGGCCCATCCAGGGTGGCTCCTCCAGGCCGTCCTGCCCTGCCCTGGGGCCCATCCAGGGTGGGTCCCAGGGCTGTGGAGCTTCGGACGTTCTTTGAGCTCTCTGGGATGATAACCAGGGGTACAATGGAAGGTGCTTTTAAGAATCAGTCAAAATACTTCGGCACACTCTGCCCCCTGGTCTCACAAGCCCCTCTGCACACACACACACACACACATGCTGGGGTGTCACCAATACTCCCCAGACACACACACACACACCCACACACACACACACAAACACCTTGCCTTTGAAACACAAAAACAAAACCAGGTGTGTGTTTCCAAACCTCCACCAACGCACACACACTTGCACGCCCCAAAAAACACACACACAGACACACACCACAACCTAAAACCAAGCAAGATTCATTTCTAAACAGAACACCCTCCAGCTCCTTGCATTAGGGGACTTATAATCCAGTCTCTCTCCCATCCTGCTAATAAGCTCGTCATCTCCAGTGTGTGTGGGATGGGTGGGTCGTTCTGTAATTAAGCAGGGCTGCGACACAGCGACGCTCTGACACCATCTGTAAGGCAGTCATTCACTGCCGCAGACTTCCCGGGGACTGGGAGGAAATTGAAGTCAAAGACGATATGTTTCAGAATATGTGTCCGACCAGCCATCAATCTGACCGGGTGTAATTGAAGGAGACCAGCTGTTTGTCGGAGAGGAGGAGGTGTAAAAGAGGTTCAAATGGACGTGATGAGAATCACTGTTAGAGATGCTTTGAATCGGCAACTGCCTTTTTTTTTTTTTTTTTTGGTGCTCTAATGTCATCGGAAATGATCATTTCCTTTTGATGGTTTTGCCTACTGTCCATTTGAAAGATGTGGGATAGGGGTGAGTGTGCAGACATTCTAGTTGTGTTGGGAGAGCCGTCTGAGGACAACATTTACAGGACAGGAGTTTCACATCCCCAGTCACGACAGGGTCAACGTTACACTTCCAAAACCCACAACTCCAGAGTTTGTGCGTATCAGAACAACTAGCGAAAACTCCTCACACATACCAACTCATCCACGACCTCTCTCTCTCTCTCTCTGCCTCCAGTCATTTATTTATTCATTCGTTCTCTTCTTGGTTTATGCCTTTATTTGTTTATCTCCTGGCTCGGTATTGAGGCAGCTCCCTATCACACAGAGGCAGGGAGCCGCAGATGAATATTCCAGCGGAGCGTTGGTGCAGAGATCCAATAAGCATCCAGAGGTATGATCCATTTGTCGGGCGCACGGAGCGTGGTAAATGACTTGTGCTTTGATGATGACCCCCTCTCCCCCTCCTGTCTCTCTCTCTCTCCCCCTATTCTCTCTCTCCCCCCTCTCTCTCTTCCTCTCGCTCTCTTTCTCTCTCTCCTCCCGTCTCTCCCCCAAATTCTCTCTCCGCCCGCCCCTCTCTCTTTCTCGCCCTTAACTCCTTTTCTCGCACCCCATTTATATTCTTCCTCTCTCTCTCTCCTCCATTTCCTCCTCCTCCCTCGCCCGCTCCCTCCTGTCCTAATGAATTGGGGAGCAGCTCTGATTAGGGCAGGGAGGGAGGGAGGGAGGAAGGGGGGAGGGAGGGGGCCTCGCGCAGCGCCCCTCCGCCTCGACGCCGGTTCAAAAGTTCACCACCGCTCCCTGCAGGCTGAGAGCCACCGCTGTGACACACACCTCCTGCTCCACGCTCTCCATCACACACACACACACTCAGACACACACACCCAGGCACACACACCCTGGCACACGCACACACACACACACTCAGACACACACACACCCAGACACACACACACACACTCAGACACACACACACACCCAGACACACACACACACACTCAGACACACACACACCCAGACACACACACACTCAGACACACACACACCCAGACACACACACACACACTCAGACACACACACACCCAGGCACACACACACACACATAGACACACACACACGCAGACACACACACGTAGACACACACACACGTAGACACTAGCGCACACACACACCAGCACACACATGCAGGCACACACACACACATTTATTATGCTAATAACAGCATATTCATGCAGTCATTCATGCATCATCTAACCCCTCTGATTTTCTCGCCCCTCGCTTCCACCCCCTCTCTCTCTCTGTCGACGTCTAGCGGCTTTCTGGAGAGGGTTCATTAACGTGTTCGGAATGGACACAAGTGGACACAAGTTGTACTTTTCGGGGGAAGAAGTCATTGGAATCTGATTGCTTTTAATGCCTGTTGAACATGACCAGCAGTAACTCTGAGGCTAGTTCTGTGTGTGTGTGTACAGTATGTGTGTGTGTGTGTGTACACATCTCCACATCCAACACACATGCTCGTACACACACCCTTGTTCAAACTGTGATGGACACACTCCCTACATTACCCAGCCCACTGCCCCTCCATCCTCCCAGCCCACTCTCTCTGCAGTGAGCTCTCTGCAGCAGCCACCACCGCTGCTCCCAGCCCCAGACACCCAGACACCCAGCCCAGCCCAGCCCACTAACACAGCCCTAGACACCCAGACACCCAGCCCAGCCCACTAACACAGCCCCAGACACCCAGCCCAGCCCACTAACACAGCCCCAGACACCCAGACACCCAGCCCAGCCCACTAACACAGCCCCAGACACCCAGACACCCAGCCCACTAACACAGCCCCAGACACCCAGACACCCAGCCCAGCCCAGCCCACTAACACAGCCCCAGACACCCAGCCCAGCCCAGCCCACTAACACAGCCCCAGACACCCAGCCCACTAACACAGCCCCAGAGACTCAGACACCCAGCCCAGCCCACTAACACAGCCCCAGACACCCAGACACCCAGCCCAGCCCACTAACACAGCCCCAGACATCCAGACACCCAGCCCAGCCCACTAACACAGCCCCAGAGACCCAGACACCCAGCCCACTGACACAGCCCCAGAGACCCAGACACCCAGCCCAGCCCACTAACACAGCCCCAGACATCCAGACACCCAGCCCAGCCCACTAACACAGCCCCAGAGACCCAGACACCCAGCCCAGCCCACTGACACAGCCCCAGAGACCCAGACACCCAGCCCAGCCCAGCCCACTAACACAGCCCCAGACAACCAGCCTAGCCCACTAACACAGCCCCAGACACCCAGCCCAGCCCACTAACACAGCCCCAGAGACCCAGACACCCAGCCCAGCCCACTAACACAGCCCCAGACCACCAGACACCCAGCCCAGCCCACTAACACAGCCCCAGACACCCAGCCCAGCCCACTAACACAGCCCCAGACACCCAGACACCCAGCCCAGTGCAGCCCACTAACACAGCCCTAGACACCCAGACACCCAGCCCAGCCCACTAACACAGCCCCAGACACCCAGACACCCAGCCCAGCCCACTAACATAGCCCCAGACACCCAGGCACCCAGCCCAGCCCAGCCCACTAACACAGCCCCAGACAACCAGCCCAGCCCACTAACACAGCCCCAGAGACCCAGACACCCAGCCCAGCCCACTGACACAGCCCCAGAGACCCAGACACCCAGCCCAGCCCAGCCCACTAACACAGCCCCAGACAACCAGCCCAGCCCACTAACACAGCCCCAGACACCCAGCCCAGCCCACTAACACAGCCCCAGAGACCCAGACACCCAGCCCCCAGCCCACTAACACAGCCCCAGACCACCAGACCACCCAGCCCAGCCCACTAACACAGCCCCAGACACCCAGCCCAGCCACTAACACAGCCCCAGACACCCAGACACCCAGCCCAGTGCAGCCCACTAACACAGCCCTAGACACCCAGACACCCAGCCCAGCCCACTAACACAGCCCCAGACACCCAGACACCCAGCCCAGCCCACTAACATAGCCCCAGACACCCAGGCACCCAGCCCAGTCCAGGCCACTAACACAGGCCCTCACAGCAGCCACAGGGTATGCCTCACCCTCCTCCCTTTAGATGAACTGACAACGGCCTGCGTGTGACGGTGTATGTTATATGGGTGTTTGTTTCTGTTTCAAAATGTGTAACAGATTAGATATTGTTTATCCGATTGAAAGCCTCTGGGATGGTTCCAACAGGAGTGGAGTATAGCCCTGTGGGACGTAGTTTCTCCATAGCTGCTGTTAAGCACGCTGAGGGAGGGGGGGTGTTCAGCCCAACCAGTCCGCCGTGTGTCCCAGGAAACACACACGTTTCAGGCTGAAGTGATAAAAAAAAAATAAAAAAAACATTTTCCAGAAGAGCTGCATTATTATAATACTAAAGTGTTTATTAAATCTGAATAAATAATGAATGTTTGCTAGATGTATTGTTGTTGTACTTCTTCAGTGTTGTTTCATAGTTGCAGCCCAGATGGAAGCCACCAGACCCAGACAACCCTGGGGTGTCTTCCATCCCTCTCTCTCTCTCTCTCTCTCTCTCTCTCTCTCTCTCTCTCTCTCTCTCTCTCTCTCTCTCTCTCTCTCTCTCTCTCTCTCTCTCTCTCTCTCTCTGTGGAAGATGCCCATTTCAGCGTACACTTATAATCCTTTCACAACTCTAAACTCTCTAAATCTACACAACATCCACCAACCTGGCAACTTTCTACTCAAACAGCAGAGAGAGTAAGCTCAGCTGGGATCAATAAAGTTGGTTTGAATACTCCTGCAGGGTGAATGTCTAGCAGGCCTGTCAGGTCCTGTTCACAGTCTGTCACTTCACAAACACAGAAGGAGGAGAATCATCACATTTGGCTTTTGTTTCGAGATTCTCAGTTCAATATTCTTATTCCTGACTATCCTATACAGTCCTGTCACATTCAGTGACAGTTTGTCGTCTGCATCTGCTAAAATCAAAAGTGATGGAATTTTGGACAAAATGGTTGACCAGACCAGATCTCTTTTGCTGCTCAGGGTAAATAATGTTCTGGTGGTTTCCAATCTGGCTGCTGGCTGTCTGGTGCCCAGATGGATGAAGGCTGTGTGTGTGTGTGTGCGTGTATTTGTACGTGTGTGCGTGTGTGTGTGTGCTCCGCAGATGGATGAAGGAACAGCGAACAGCGGCTGGTTCAGCAGGAGGTCACCCTTCCCAGGTACCTCCTGCTCCACACACACACACACACACACACACACACACACACACACACCCACTACCTCCTCAAACACACACACACTCCTCACCCCCTCCGTCTCACCGGGCACACACGCACACACACGCATGTTTCTCTCCTTCCAAACACATGCACACTGGTTGTACAGCCCTCCTCTTCCCTCCTTGTGCAAATGAGGATTTGATTTTTTTCTCCGTCTGACTGTATTCCTGGAGATTGATGAAAGTTCGATGCCCAGGTGCCCCTGCTGCTTTGTTAGGGAAATAAATGGTGCTCCTATAGGCGTGACAGCCAGCACTCACGTAAACACACACACACACCCTTTCACACACACACACACACACACACACACTCACTCACACTCTTCACACACACACAACCCTTTCACACACACACACACTCACACTGTTTCATACACTCACACACACACAGACACGCTCACACCTACACACATTTACACTCACTCTCACACACACACACAGGCACACACACACTCTCACCTACACAGACCTGCACACTCTCACAGATAGGTCTATACGTCTCTGCACTGTGAGAGAACGGGGACTGTAATCGCATCCATTTTCCCCCTCCCTTCTTGTGTGTGTGTGTGCATGCACGAGTGTGTGTGTGTGTGTGAATACGCACGAGAGTGTGTACGTGTGTGTGAGAGAGCATTTGTGTGTGTGTTGGCGGGGTTAAGGAGTGCAGAATCAATGAGATTTTTCTAAATTATAAATGATTTATCTGGCTTCTATCCCTGTGATCTAATATCTCCGGCAGCCTGCCTGCAGAACGAGGATCACGGGCGCGTTATTTGAATCCACAAATCACCGGGAGATTCTGAAAGGATCTGAGATTTTGCAGATATTCGAACCACTGTCTTGTCCACACAGCCCTGTTAGCTGACCGGCCCCCCTCTAGCAGTACGACTGGCCCCAGCTTGCCCCCCCCCTGCCCCCCCCCCAGTTGAAAACCTCCTTAGGATCCCAGAGACATCAAGTTCCGCCTGTAGCCTGCTAACATGCTGCTAATATGTGCAGCTGTGCGCAGCAATGAAAGCTATTTCCAAAGCAAATCAAAAAAGGTTTGCCCGTAAACAAATCCAATCAATAGTCTACTCTTAGGCACTTCATCCACAGAAGCAACATCAGGTGTATTTGGGACGTGTGTGTTTATTGTTTTATCAATTGGCAGATCGTAGACATTAAATCAACAACAGGGTTATGTCTGGCCATGCCCGTGTCTTTGTCGGCATGGGAACCGTTCTGGTGTTTCTATTCCAGAGCCCAGGGATTGTGGGCAGCAGTGACAAGGCTATCTTCCTCTGCAGAACCAGCATCCCGAGTTCGGACACCTGGCAAGCTTCTGAACCGGTGCATAATCCCTGTCGAGTCACCCCCACCACACACACACGTGTTCATGCACGTGAAAACACACACACACACACACCCGCAACCTGAACCTGGGTTATGCAAAGACACACACAGATACGCAGACATAGGTTATAAAGTTACTACTCACA
>NW_026911874.1:0-12557 GCF_963692335.1 Osmerus eperlanus
TCTACATGGTGATCTAGAACTCACTATCAAGTGCACTGGAGACTGTGCACGCTGGCACGCACACATGCACGCGCACACACGCAACCCAAAGACAGTGTTTTTAGTATTCAGAGTACGAGGTAGAGAGCTGGCCTGCTCCTCTATAACCCTTCGCTGCAGGCAGCAGTTTTTCCACTCCGAGCATGAAGCGCCAGCGTGGGGCGGGTGGTGGTGGGGGGGGGGGGGCAGTGAAGGCTCGTATTTCAGCCCGGAGAGATGCTGACGACTGCAGGACTGTTATTGTCTGGGGCTGCTGCGGCAGCGGGCTCCGCTCTGGAGGGAGACGTGATGCTGCGGAGCGGAGCGGGCCACTGTCATCGCTCCGTGTGTCTGACACAAGAGCCGTTCGAGACGTTCCCGTCGTCGTCTCTCTCATATCTCTCTCTCTCTCTCTCTCTCTCTCTCTCTCTCTCTCTCTCTCTCTCTCTCTATGTCTCTCTCTCTCTTTATGACCCAGCCTCTGAGCTCATGCAATGCGCAGGCCAGAGTGTTGGACGTGGTTATATGTATGGACAGATGTGCTTGAATGCTTGGCTAGAGAAACGTTGGCTCCTCCATGCCCTAGGAGCCTGTAAATGTGGAACTCTGACAGGCTCTCCTATGCCAGTTTATGCAACTCTTGGCTGGCTTTTGTGGGCCTAAAGAGCCAGAGGTTAGGCCCTTCCAAAGAAAATTAGAACCCGGTTCAGGGGCCGTCTTGGTGGATTCTAGCTCTGACAATAGTTTCACTGTATGAAACTACCTTTATGGGAATACTTTCTACATTTGATGGTTGAATTGTTGTTATTGTTAAATAAAGAGTGAAATTATCCCCATTTCATTAAAGCCCAATCCAACTTAGTGGAGCCTAGCCGTCTATCCCAGCCCATCCAAGCCCAGTCCGACCCAGCCCGGCCCCGCCCGGCCCGGCCTATTCAATCATGTCCTGTCAAGCCTGGCCAAGCCTAGCCTAGTTTGGCCTTCCTTTTCTCCGTTCAGAAAACAACTCCCTCGCTCTCCCTCAAGACTTTGACTGCTGAGATACAAAAAAACACACCAAATACAGGGAAATACAGGATCCTTAAATATGATAATAATAATAAATATGATAATTCATGAAATGCTACCCACTACTGGAGTGTGTGTGTTTGTGTGTGTGAGAGTGAGTGCTTGTGTGATTGTGTGTATGTGTGTCAGTGTTAGTGTGTCTGTGTGTGTGTGTGTGAGTGAGTGAGTGAGTGTGTGTGAGTGTGCATGTTCTCACTAAGGGTGCTCTGAGGTGATGTTCTCATTGCTCGTGTCTGGGTAGAATGAGTATTGTGCCACGTGCGGTCGGAATTCACCCTGGCACTCGTCCTGCTTCCCCGGGGAGCAGAAGGGGGGGATGGAGGAGGCGAGGAAAGGAAAAAGAGGGCCAGCAGGAGTGGTTACGGCTAACTAGCGTCTGTCTTAGCTGCTAGCAAACTGCTAGCTCCCCCTGCTATGCAAACGTATGTTTTTTTAACTTTCTTAAGAGGTGTTTTTGGACACACTATCAACAGGCTCAGAGTGGGAACAGGTCACATTTGTATTGACTCATAATTATGAATCAATATCATATAAAAAAAACGGGGCTCAGATCATATATTATAGAACACAACACAGTTTGTGTTGCAGTTACAACAAGTTCATTTGCTACACAGGGATAGAGGCAGATGGAGGTTTATCTCTTCGGTTTGGCATAGGGATGTGGAGGCAGGTAGAGGCAGGGGCAGAGGCTCAATCAGAACTTTTGTGGTTTGAACCTCAGCAAGAGAACAATGCCGTTAGCAACAGAGCTGTAGAATCAGACTTGGACAAACACAGAGGGAAAGTTGAGTGGTTGCAAACTTTAGTCTGGCGGACTTCGTTACTTAGAGCAGAACAAACCAACCAAGTTGCACTTGTTTTCGTTTCATTCTAAAAACATAAGAATTATACACCCGTGTGAATATTTGGTTGTGTACTGTATTTAAAGTATCTAAATACAAAGATTAGTTCAGAATGTGAATTGTTTGTGTGCGTTTTGTTTTGTCATGCTAGGATTAGTACTACTTTTTTGTTGACTTTTTGGCTTCAGAAGTTGAGGGAGATGTTCAGTTAGAGGCTTTGCTGCAGAGTCGACAATGTGTGACTCACACACCCGACTCCCTCTGTAGCCTGGTGATCCTTCAGAACCTCCTTTTCTTTTTCATTTGTTTCTCTCTTTCTCCCTCCCTCTCAGTCCACTCCCTATCTCTCTCATTCCATTTTTCTCTCTCTCTCCTTCTCCCTCTTGCTCTCCCTCTTGCTCTCCCTCTCTTTTTCCTTATTTCTTTCTCTACAGCATTTGTCTATCCTCCTAATCATTTCCTACCTTCCTTTCCCTCATTTGGTCCTTCTCTCTGTCTCTCTCTCTCTCTCTCTCTCTCTCTCTCTCTCTCTCTCTCTCTCTCTCTCTCTCTCACACATCCTATTTCCTTTCTCTCACTCTCCTTCTCTCTCTTTCTTCTCCCCTTACAGTGAGTGAGTGATCATCTTGTTCTCATTAGGTGTGTGTGTGTGTGTGTGTGTGTGTGCAGGCCTGCTCTCGTCCTCTCCAGTGAACACATCAAGTGGATCTGTTTGTCTGACAAGACAAGCTCGAAGGCACAATCACTCATTACTTTTTAACTGCTGGAAAGGGATTACGGCATTCGTGTTGACAAAATGATTAATCTGGAAAACAGCGGTTGAAATTGTCGTACACCGCAGGCTGTTTAGTTGGTCCATGTGCATGTGTGTGTAAGACAACATGTCTGTGTGTGTGTGTGTGTGAGAGAAAGAGTGTGTGTGTGTGTGTGTCACAGTGACTCTGTCCAAGTCCTGTTCCCTCGCCTGTCCCATAGCTCCAGGCCAGAGTTCCTTGACCCTTAGTCATGGCTTGTCCCAGCCTCTCAACCACGTTTTGTGTGTCCTTCACGCATAACAATGTTAAACCCAGATGTGTTCTCTACTCTGTTATTTATGAAACAACTTCCTCTGGAAGTCATTGGGGGTGAGACTAATCATTTGTTACTTCTTCATTTGTTTGTTTGTTAATATCCATCAATACTTTCTGTTCTGTTCTGGTCTGATGACTTCCTGTTTCCTGTGTGGTTCCAGGGAGATATCCAGCAGCTGATGATTGTAGCAGATCACCGCGCCGCCTTCGACTACTGTGAGCACTACAGCCCCGACTGTGAGGTCCCAGTTCCTGATCAGCCCCAGAACCAGGACCCCAACACGGACGAATTTGTGAGTTGAAGCAGCTCCTCTCTTCTCTTCTCCTCAGCTCTGCTCTGCTGTCATCTACTCTCCTCGATTCCTCTGTTCACTCAGAATAGAAAACATTTAAAAAGGGATTAAGAGTAAAGTTTGTGAAAAACTATAGTAACCTACATTATATGTGCCCTAATATCCTTATCTGTAATATACCATCATGTACAATATATCTTATCATATACCCTAATCTATAATTTACTATTATATCCTAATCTATATCATCATCTTTAAAAGTAACACCCTGATCTCACTGGGCTGCAAAGGCTGCTAGAAGGAACTGTGTGGGTGAGAGAAAGGAGCAGCCCCTCTGCCAGCAGCCCCTCTGCCAGCAGCCCCTCTGCCAGCAGCCCCTCTGCCAGCAGCCCCTCTGTCAGCAGCCCCTCTGTCAACAGCCCCTCTGCCAGCAGCCCCTCTGCCAGCAGCCCCTCTGCCAGCAGCCCCTCTGTCAGCAGCCCCTCTGTCAGCAGCCCCTCTGTCAGCAGCCCCTCTGTCAGCAGCCCCTCTGCCAGCAGCCCCTCTGCCAGCAGCCCCTCTGTCAGCAGCCCCTCTGCCAGCAGCCCCTCTGCCAGCAGCCCCTCTGTCAGCAGCCCCTCTGCCAGCAGCCCCTCTGCCAGCAGCCCCTCTGCCAGCAGCCCCTCTGCCAGGGGAAAGTAATGACAGCCGACACTGAGAGCCAGAGCTGATACAAGGCCGGAGTCAGACAGTATCAACTATGCAGGAATGATAGCTGCAGCACCTAAATACCTGCCTAAGCCTGCAGCACTCCATTCTCCATGCTCGAATAAAGGAGCTCTGTCTCCATATGTGTAACCAAGGTGTGCCGGGGCTCAGCCATTGGCTCGTCGTGCCAATCCACCACACCCTTGGATGGCGTCCATCTGAGATGCTGGAAAGCGTTGATCTCAGCTCTGCTCCGAGGAAGCGAAGCACACATAGCAAGACCCTGGACGTTTCTGTTTTGATCTTGGATTCTACGAACAAGGAGGAAAATCACTTTGAAACCATTGAGGGTTTTCTTGAACAGCTGTTTCAGTTTGCCCCCCCACACACACACATACAAACACACACCACCTAACACACACACACACATACCGCCGACATGTGTTCTATTTGTTACTTGCAATCCATCTCTCGGGAAACTGAGGGATACAGGGATACCCCCCCCCCCCCCCAAACCTACCGACACCCAACCCCGCCTCCCAATGCCCTGGCTCACCCTGTCGGCAAATACGCTTAGCAAGGTCTTGGAACAAGGGGCAGTCAGCAACAAGATTTGAAAATGACAGATCCACGCTTGACAGATTCATTTGGAAACGTGCCAATTAAGCTTCATTTGTCTCTCCCCCGCCTCCTCGGTAGCAAGTAGCAACGCATAGTTTCAATGCTGCTGTCAGGTGTATTTGGAGAGGGAGAGCGAGGACACAGACAAGTCAACATTCCTGGCCTGTTTCTGGCCTGACTCTGGGGTCAGGGGTCTGGTGCTCCGAAAGTTCAGCTTCACACATCCGGATGAGTGATGATATACCAATGATGGGCTTTTAAAGCTCAGAATACATCTTTCATATCACCTAAAGAATGCCAGACACACAAGTTGCTTTCTCTGAAGGAAGCCTCTGTTGGTCTTTTTGTTTCCTCTCATCAATTCTACCTCTCTCTCTCTCTGTCTCCTTCACTTTCCTTCTCTGTTTATTCATGTATATATTCTTTTTAACAGTCTCTCCATCTCTATTTCCCCCGACCTGTGCAGAAAGAGGAAGAGGACAGCTATTACTACGAGTACCCCTACTATGACGACGACATGGATGGCAAACCCTACGAGTCATCTCCCGACACAGAAGAAGCTGTGACAGAAAAGGTGCTCTGTCCATCCCTGACCTCGTCCTCCACCCTCCATCCCTCTGACTCTCTCATCTTCTCTCTTTCACTTCCTCTCTCCCTCCCCTTTTTCCTCTGAGGGGGAGGGGGCTTTATGCAAAACTAGTGTCATTCACTTTCATTGTGACCAAAGTTAGTTATTGTATTTATTTTGTATGGGTAGTCGTGGTTGACATTGAATGTCTCCTCCACTTGTGACTACTTTCATGTAACCCTATTCAACCCAATTGATAATAAAGTTATGATTTCTGTTTTCCAGCCTACCTTGGAAGACCGGGAGGTCATGACCTCAATCATGGGGTCGGCTGGTGCAGAGGGAAAAGAACTGACCAGTGGCTCAACAAGAATCGTCGGTGCCGGCTCGTCCGGTGGTGCCGGCTCGTCCGGTGGTGCCGGCTCGTCCGGCGGTGTCGGCTCGTCCGGCGGTGCCAGCTCGTCCGGCGGTTCCCGCTCGTCCGGCGGTGCAGGCTCGTCCGGCGGTGCCAGCTCGTCGGGCGGTGCCCGCTCGTCCGGCAGTGTCAGCTCGTCTACTGGAACTGGAGGCGGAGCTGGAGGCGAAGCCAGAGCTCACGGCGCTGCGGCCGCCACTGGCGAAGAAGCGTACGGCAAGGAGACCAGCCCGTATGACAGCGATGACATCTATGACGACTACGAGACGTACTACGAAGAGTCTACCGCTTCACCCGACACTTCCTCCCGCCGCGTCACCATCACCGGCACGGGCGCCGGAGCCGAAGCAGACCTGGTTCTGGGGTCCAACCTGGACCTGGGCACAGGGGCGGGGATTGAGAAGATCATACCTGGCGGTGGAGGGACACACTCATCTGTCACCATGACACTCAACAATACTCTGGTGAGTAACACACATTCTTTCAGGGAATCTCAGGTGTCAGGGAAAATCCTCATGTCAAAGCATTCAGACGAAATGGACGCAGTTCGGTAACTTTCAGAGATATCTGGTCAAACTATTTTTCTTTCATCTTTTCTCTTTGCGCAATTTTTTTACTTTCTTTCTCTCTTTTTGTTCTCTCTCTTGGTCTTTTGTCTTTTTTTGACGCTCTCTTTCTCCCTCTCTAACTCTCTCTCTCTTTCTCTCTCTCCCTCTGTTTACAGGTGGGAGGAGCCTATGATGATGACTATGGTGAGGGTTTCGACCTGTCCTACGGAGAGGAGTACTCCATCGGGGGCGCCGGCGGCAGCAGCAGCACCATCGCCATTGGGGGCGGTTCCTCGTCTGCCGGGGGCGGTTCCGTTTCTGGCGGGGGCGGTTCCGTTTCTGGCGGGGGCGGTTCCTCGTCTGCCGGGGGCGGTTCCGTTTCTGGCGGGGGCGGTTCCTCGTCTGCTGGGGGCGGTTCCGTATCTGGCGGGGGCGGTTCCTCGTCTGTCGGGGGCGGTTCCGTATCTGGCGGAGGCTCGGCCAGTGCGGGGGGCGGAGCTGCCAGCGCCGGGGCCGGAGCCGGGGGCTCCATCGCCACGGGAACGGGCCAGGGCGAGGCCGGGGAGGACGATTACGGGGATTTGGATAAGTTCACAGAGGAGAACATTCAAGACTACGGAGACAAAATGTACGACTCCTACGGAGAATACTCTGACAAGGTTCTGCCTGCTGAAACGGACGAGTACTACGGACAGGTGAGGATCAGGAGGATGATGTGTCTTCGTTGAGGGTTTGATTATTGTAATGTCGAGGATCGTCATCGTCATCGTGTTAATACTGCTTGTGCACGTCCCTCTCAGGTCGACGGGGCTCGCGGAGAGAAGGGTCAGAAGGGAGAGCCAGCCGTCATTGAGCCTGTAAGTAATGAAGCTGAATGAGGGAGGGTTGGAACAGCACCAGGGGTCTGATTGGATGAGTGTGTGTTTGTGTTGAGTGTGGGGGGGGGGGGGGTGGGGGGGGGGGGTGGGGGGCTGACAGAACATCATCAAGAGCCTTAGTAATGGCATGCGTCTCAAGGACAAACACACCCTCTCTGAAGCCCAATCAGAACAAGACATGTTGGGTCCCAGTCAGAATCCCCCAGGACCAAGCCAGGATCTCAGCAGTCCTGTCTGGCTACATCTGGAGCGTCAACATGGAGGATGACCTAAGGGAGGCCTCTGCATATTGTGCAGAGTGTCTAAACACTGGCTGGGCCAGAGAGAAGCCAGCTGGGAGGGAGAGAAGGAGAGAGAATGTAAAAAAAAAGAGCGGGACAGATAGAAAGAGAAAAAAGGTGACATAAAGAGAGAGATTTGAATGACCTGACATTCTTCTTCTTCAGAAGTACTTTTGAAAAAACCCCACAGATGGCCGACTTCAAACACACTAAACTCAGCTGTGTGTCTGTGTGTGACAGAGCACATCTACTGTGTTTGAGCGTGTGCATGTGTTTGTCATACCACCCAGAACAAGTTAGCCTGTTAGCCTTCCCTCCTGCTCAAACTGTAAATACACGAGGAGAGTCACCAATGCAGTCCCCCTCCCCAAACACACACACACTCACGTGCACACACACACACACACACACAGCTCTCTATGTTTACTGCAGTGATCAGTCACTGTTAACTTGCACCAAACATCACAACCCATGTCCACGCACAGCCTTCAGGTGTTTGACATTAGCTCAGAGGAGTGATTTGACCCGAGGTTCATGTACACGCACACGCGCACAAACACACACACACACATGCACAAACACTCACACACACGCACATACTGTACAACTTAGAAACAGCGAGGCAGTGGGGCAGGGTTGAAGCCGTAGGAGAACATTTGGGCGCCGTGGGAAGCGGCTCAAAGCTCCCATGATTCCCTTCGGAGGGTTAGGATATGTTTATGGGATGTTTGTCATCACAGTAAAGCCGGACGCTACCCTGTCACCAACAGCCAACACCCAACCGAGAAGCCACGCAACCAAAACAAGGAACAACAACTGAAAATGTGCTTATATCTAGATTTCACATGGAGAACCGTATAGTTAGCCTGACATTGCCAGACCGATTCGCAACAGTGATTGAGTCGGGAACCTGTCAGTTCTTATTTGAATTCCAATGGGCGGTATCAACAGGCACAGATCGAAATGCCTCTGGACGGATGGATACAACCAATAAGAGCAACAAAACGTTTTCTTGGTTGTTAACAAAAATACCTCAACAGTGCTTCTGTAGTCATTAAGTTAATCCCACGCCATCTCAGATACATGGTTGTGATTGGTCCAATCAGATTCTGGTCCCATCTGTTTGAATGGGAGGTTTGCCAGATCCATAAAACGTGAGCTGGCAGATTTATCTGGTTCCCAGGCTACCATATAGTACCTTCTCAAAGCAGAACCCTACACAAATCCACAGTTTAGCTTGTTTACTTACAAAAACAATTTAAAACGTTCTACATTTTACAGTAGTGACACTCTTAGCAAGAAACTGAAACTTAAGCTTACTCTCCTGCGGCAGAGACTACTTCTAGTCATCCCTGCTCCTGATTGGACAGTCCTGACTTACATCCTGTCCCAGATCAGCACCTTGGAACCCTGTGAGATCTCGAGGGAACCACAGAGGCAATCACAACCAGCCAACCAGAGGGCATGTTGGATGGTTTCCACATTGCCTTAACCAATCAGTCCCCTCACCCCCTTCGCCCTCCTCTTCCTCCCAGATGAGCTCCCATGAACTGTTTCTTCAGGTTGAGATGAAGTGACAGAGAGGAATTCAGATCACGTCAGCTCAAACCCTCCTGGATGGAGGACAGATAGGCAGATGTGTTAAGACATGCAACCATGAATGTGTGCGGATTAATAAACAATCATGCACACACAGTCGCGCTCACACACACACATATTCACACACACACACACACCGAAACTCACACACACAAACACATTGAGTGAAAGTATGATGTGTATGTTTCAAGATTGTGGCTGTTTACCAAGTTGCTATATGTTTGTGTGCATTTCCAACGTGTGTTTTCTTGTGTGTGTTTCTAATGTGTGTGTGTGTTTGTGTGTGTTTCAGGGCATGCTGGTGGAGGGTCCCCCTGGGCCTGAAGGACCAACAGTAAGTCATCTCCTTCTCTATGGCTCTCTCTCTCTCTCTCTCTCTCTCTCTCTCTCTCTCTCTCTCTCTCTCTCTCTCTCTCTCTCTCTCTCTGTCTTTGTGTGTGTCTCTTTCTCTCTTTGTCTCTCTATCTCTTTGTCTCTCTCTCTCTTTGTCTCTCTCTCTCTTCTTTCTCTCTCTCTCTCTCTCTCTCTCTCTCTCTCTCTGGTAGTCCAGCACGGGCTGTAGAGGGAACACTATGTACCGTACTCCTCCCTTCCCTGTGAACCTGGCAACACAAAGAGAGAGTGGAGACAGAGAGAGACACAGTTTGAAGTCAGCAGGGCTCCTTGCCAGCTCCCAGTTCCCTCAGCCCAGATAGTGTTAGCAGCCCGTGGTGTGGGTATTTATGTACAATATTTCATTTAACGTGAGTAATTTGTTTGTATGATTATATCTGCTGTGTCTCTGCAGGGTCTTCCTGGACCCCCAGGACCCTCTGGCGCCCCAGGCAGCTCAGGAGAGGCCGGGGAGAGGGTAAGTAGTCAGGGCCAGACCCCAATCCTCCCCACCGCACAAACTCGTCCATCCCTGGCTGTGCCAGTGACTGGTCTGGTCTGGAGCTTCACATAGGTGCCTGTGGTCACAGACATAGTTCTCATCTGACGTGTCTGTCTTTTTGTCCTTTTCTACTTTGTATCTTTGTATCTCTCTCTCTCTCTCTCTCTCTCTCTCTCTCTCTCCTCTCTCTCTCTCTCTCTCTCTCTCTCTCTCTCTCTCTCTCTCTCTCTGTCTCTGTCTCCTGTCTCTCTGTCTCTCTCTCTCTCTCTCTCTCTCTCTCTCTCTCTCCTCTCTCTCTCTCTCTCTCTCTCTCTCTCTCTCTCTCTCTCTCTCTCTCTCTCTCTCTCCCCTCTCACTCTCTCTCTGTCTCTCTCCCGGTCTCTCTCTGTCCTCTCTCTCTGTCTCTCTCTCTCTCTCTCTCTCTTCTCTCTCTCTCTCTCTCTCTCTCTCTCTCTCTCTCTCTCTCTCTCCTCTCTCTCTCTCTCTCAGGGGCCCTAATGGTCGTGCTGGTCTTCCTGGAGCGGATGGTCTGCCAGGACCCCCAGGGACAGTCCTGATGCTGCCTGTAAGTAAACCGATCAACGAAAACACGGCTTTGAACCGGAAGAATATCCATAGACCCCATCGTCAAGCATGATGACGCGCTCCGCGCTGCAGAGGCCCGCACATCTTCCATTCAGAGTAAAGATCGTTTGTTTTTGTTTTTTTCGGAGGGTGTGCTCTACTCCAACCTCTCTTCCCACACTTGTCCGTCCACCAGCTGAGAGAGAAGGCTCTCTTTGGCGCGTTAGTCACGCGTTTCATCTGGTCTGGTCTTCCCGAGATCATCTGGCCCTTTCTCTCTCTGCGAGGCGATGAGTCACGGTCATGGCGTGTATGGGCGGGGCCGCGGAGGGCCCCGAGCGTTTGAAGCTGTGCGTGATGTGTGTTCTCCTGTGTTTCCTGCCCCGGAAGTGGATCCATGTGTGTTCTAATGTGGAATGCAGGGAGTCTACTTTGAAATGAGTCTTCTTCTGTAGGCTCATATGGACCACCATATGGCCCATCAGCACTCTAGCTCCCCCCAGTGTTAATGTGAACCTACGCGCAACGTAAAGCTGCAGTAGGTAACATTGTAAAATAAGGATAAAGGAGGGAAATAAAGTGGCCCCAATTCGTGTCTGAACTTCTGTGCTTTCATCCAACTTGAGTTAGATTGAGTTAGTCCTTTGATTTCACAAGATAAGCCAAGTAGGAGGACCTGCCTCACCGAAGGTGATTGGCTGGAACAGGATCACTGGAACATAATTGGCTGGAAAGTAGCGGGCCGCTCCAAAATTTGGAAATGGACATTTCCCTGGCACTGAGCTGTTTGTGTTGCTAAACAACTCTCAGAAGGCCTTATTAGCTTACATAAACAGGTTTATAGGAGACTAAACCTTTTTCCTTTTTCAATCTTACCTATTGTAAGTTTAAGTAAATAGATAGTGTGCGGCCATGACATGCTCGGTTGTTTTAATAGTATAGTCCTTCATCAAACTCCCAGACACAATGTTCGTCTTTTTACTCTTCCTTTTAGTTCAGGTCACCCCAACCCCTTTTTCATTGTTTCTGTTTCCATCAGAAATAGTTGTTCTGTTGCCCCCCTACAGATTTCCTCTCTGTCTTAATGAGATAATTAGGCTGCACCCCCCTACTGTACCGCTCCACATTCTTCAGCCCAAATGAAAGTGAAGTATGTGTGTGGTGGTGGTGGGGGTTCAGGAAGTCATCCAGCCATAGACAGGAAGTGGAGTGGGACTGGCGAGTTTCCTGTAATCACAGCTGCTTCAAGCTAAAGTTAGCATTCCTGCTCCAGCTGTCAGCCAGTCAGATTGTCAGTCGTCCGTTAGCGGGTAGCTGGCTAGCTGGCTAGCCTGATATGTTCTCCAGGTGTGGTGTGGGGGGGTCCCAGGGGTGCTCGGTCACGTGTCTGTGGAAGATGGTGATTGGGGGTTTCTGGGGTACTGTCTGGTCCACCTGGGATGGTCAAGCCGCACAGACCTCCTGCAGCTTGAAACTGAATTCCTGCGCTACCATCTAATGATAGCCATATGTAATATGGCGTTACTGTCACGTGTGTCTGGCTGTGAGCTGTTGGACTTTATGAGTTGAGATAGAAAGCAACTCGTTTCCAGGGGCGTGTTCGAGGTAGAATGCCCAGTCTCTCTCCAGGGAGCTTGTGGTGTTATGTGGTGTTTTGTGTCCCAGGCACCAATAGGGTTCAAGAGCACTCTGTACTGGAGACGTGATAGGGTTGATGGCAAACGGACGCACAGACAGACATGGGCAGACAGACAGACAAGCAGACAGGCAGTCATTTAGGCAGAGACATAAAGACAGGCCTAGAGATGGACAGACAGACAAAAAGACTGATAAACATCGGTTAGATGTTTGCTCGTGTTTGTTATTTGTTTGTTCCCTGAAACAAGACCAGAGGACACATGATAAGATTAGATCCAGACACTAGTTACAAAATGTTTTTTCAACTGTGGTGTAATACTAATCATCCACCACTAGATGGGAAGTCAAGGTCCATTATTTTCATATGAGAACAACACATCTGAGGAAAAAGCCTTGCGAAATTAGAAGTTAAACTTGCAAATGACAAGTTTGTAAGTTTGTAACTTACAAATGACACCGTCCTCCTCTTATAGTGAGCAAATTATTCATACTTGTTTTGTTTAGTTGTTATATTTACAGGTCTTGATACGTGTTTAGTCCCCTAGTGTTTCTACATAGTGGGAGCATAAGCTGTGTAATACTTATCTCTGTGT
>NW_026911875.1:0-13014 GCF_963692335.1 Osmerus eperlanus
GCACAGAAGGAGGCAGGCAGGCTGTCTACTGGGTTTCTAGTCTCAACAATAACCAGCACTTAGTCTGCAAGGCACAGACAGATGAATAGTAGTTTTGATATTCTGCATATACACACACAGCATAAAGTATTTACTGTATACAATGCTGTGCAAAGGTCTTAGGCACCCAAGATCTTGGACATGGAAAAGAATGTTCCGCGTCTTCTGTATTTGACGTATAAATGTGCAATGTTGAGAAAACATCTGTTTGCTCTTTTCGTTTCATAATTTCCATAATCTTTTTTTGCTTTACTTACGTAAAAGAAATTCATAGTTCCTAAGACTTTTGCACAGATGTTGGCACAGTGTACTGTATATCAGTCACTGCTGGAGCTGAGAAGAATCACACAGATATGTCTTCATATCTCATCCACCTGCTGTGTCAACTGCGCGTTAAACCATTTCAATATTTATACTGCTCATATTTCCATACTGCTCGTCGCACCAGATGGATAGCATAAGGCCTGTTGTCTCGCTGACCATGATTGGTTAATCACTCTGTAACCTTCCTGTCCATTGGCCAGGTGTGTCATTGGGGCCGGCAGAGGAGATGTACAGCAAAACGGCAAATGAATAAATGATGTCTGTCAGATCAGGCATGTGGAGGAGACGGTGTGTAAACCTCACTTCTTGCAGAGGGAATTGTAGCTGTGTTGGGCTATCTCTGTTGTGTTTCAGTGCAGAGGGAATTCTAGCTGTGTTAGGTTATATCTGTTGTGTTTCAGTGCAGAGGGAATTCTAGCTGTGTTAGGTTATATCTGTTGTGTTTCAGTGCAGAGGGAATTCTAGCTGTGTTAGGTTATATCTGTTGTGTTTCAGTGCAGAGGGAATTGTAGCTGTGTTAGGTTATATCTGTTGTGTTTCAGTGCAGAGGGAATTGTAGCTGTGTTAGGTTATATCTGTTGTGTTTCAGTGCAGAGGGAATTGTAGCTGTGTTAGGTTATATCTGTTGTGTTTCAGTGCAGAGGGAATTGTAGCTGTGTTAGGTTATATCTGTTGTGTTTCAGTGCAGAGGGAATTGTAGCTGTGTTAGGTTATATCTGTTGTGTTTCAGTGCAGAGGGAATTCTAGCTGTGATAGGTTATCTTTTTTGTGTTTCAGTGCAAGGGAGTTTTAGCTGTGTTAGGTTATATCTGTTGTGTTTCAGTGCAGAGGGAATTGTAGCTGTGTTAGGTTATATCTGTTGTGTTTCAGTGCAGAGGGAATTGTAGCTGTGTTAGGTTATATCTGTTGTGTTTCAGTGCAGAGGGAATTGTAGCTGTGTTAAGTTATATCTGTTGTGTTTCAGTGCAGAGGGAATTGTAGCTGTGTTAGGTTATATCTGTTGTGTTTCAGTGCAGAGGGAATTCTAGCTGTGTGTGGAGATATTGCAGGGTTAGTCTGGTCCAGTGTGACATACGGACTGCGGAGGCTGGTAATGTGTGTGTGTGTGTGTGTGTGATGGAGTGACAGCTCTGCGTGGCGTGCTGGCAGACTGGCAGTGCCACCCAGCAGTTCTTAAAGCTGGAGACGAGTCTCTCCTCCTGACCTCCACTGTCTCCTTGACCACCTTGGCTAATGAGGACATCTGTGCACAGGGTCTCCTGTGTGAGTGTGTGTGTGTGTGTTGTAGGGGTGCACATGCCCACACACACATACACACACACCTCTAACAACATCGATTCATCATCGGCTTCTGCTCCCCCTCACTGTGTTGTGTGTGTGTTGTGTGTGTGTGTGCCTGTGTGTTTGTGTTTTTGTGTGTGTGTTTTTCCATTTCCTCTCTCCTCTCCCACTCGTTCTCCTGCTCCATTCATTCTCATTACAACTTCAGTGTGTCTTACACCCTATCCCACCACCCCATTCCTCCATTCCCTTCCTCCACCACATCCCTCCATCCTACCTCTCCATTCTCCCCCTCTGTCTCTCTATCCTGAACCCATCTGCCTCACCACCCCCCCTCCCCCTTTCTCGCCTCTTTCACTCCACCTGCTCCAGAGTCACTGTTCTATCTTGCTGCCCTCCTCTCTTCCTCTCCTCCTCCTCCTCTCCGTTCCTCCTCTCCCCCCCTTCTATCCACTCCTCTCCTCTCCTCCCCCTTCTCCCCCCCCCCTTCTATCCACTCCTCTCCTCTCCTCCCCCTTCTCCCCCCCCCTTCTATCCACTCCTCTCCTCCCATCCTCCTCTCCAGCTCTGTCACTGTCACTATGTTTACTAGGACGGGAAGACAGCTGATGTGGTTATTTCCTTTCTTTAATGACAAGAAATGGGCCAATTACCTCCCTCAACATCCCAGTGCCAATCAGGCATCGTAATGAGCTGTGTGCCTGGGTGTGTTTAAGTGTGTGTGTGTGTGAAGGAGAATGAAGATTTCTCCTGTCTCTGCTTCTCTCTATCATCCAGCCTCAGTAACTGTCACGTTTCAAAACCCTCCACATGCCTGAGGGCGGCTAGTAAGACTGCAGTCCTAGATGCGCCTGCCTGGACACAACTGGGTGTGAGTGTGCGTGAGAGTGTGCGTGATGCGAGTGTGCGTGATGCGAGTGTGTGATGTGACTGAGTTCCTGACAGAGTGAGTGAGCGTGTGTGTATGTCCCACATTGGACACAACGAGCCGTTTAGCGTGAGGGAGGTGTAAAGGATTGGAGGAGAGCGCAGGAACACACCTGTTAACATCCTGTAGAGAGAGGTGCTCTTTGCTCCTCAGCCAGCCCCTGTCGCCCAGCCATCGATCATTCCATCTCTCTGGCCACCCTCACTCAAACACACACACACAGACAGGCAAACACACACTCACCAGTTCCTGTATGACAAATTCTCCCTCCCTCCCTCTCCCCCACGCCCAGACGCCAGCCGCTAAGAAGCTCTTTTGTTCCATATTTAATTACCCTCCGTCATAAAGCGGCTCTTGACTTGTGAACGCGGCCCGTTCGGCGAGGCCTCCTCCCTCGATCGGGGGGTTGAATCGGATAACCACCTCTTTGTGTTGCCTGTCAATCCCCATTAGTAGGACAGGCCCGGTGTGTCGGGGCGGCGTGTGTGTGTGTGTGTGAGAGAGAGGAGTGTTCCTCTTGTCTGACTGCTCCATCTCTGCTCCGACAGACGCCTCTCTCTCTCCTTCACTTCTCTTTGTTTCTTTTTACTCTGAGTTTCGTTCTCTCTTTTGTCCGTTCATCAGAGGGAGAGAGGGAGGGAGGGAGAGAGGGAGAGAGGGAGAGAGGGAGAGAGGGAGAGAGGGAGAGAGGGAGGGAGGGAGGGTGAGAGGGAGGGTGAGAGGGAGGGTGAGAGGAAGGGAGGGAGGGAAAAAAAAGAGAAGAGATGAAAGCAGAATACTAACCAAAATGGTGGTCCGAGTGCTGACTGATGGTTCTTCCTGTCTAAACACAGACAACCTTCTTCAAACAGGAAACGCTGAACCTTGTCATATTTGTCAGACTAATAAATGATAAAATATTAAATGGTTGTTCCCTTAACTGTGACGTGAGGTGAAACCTAGCTAGAACGTGTTCCATCAGGACCACACACACACACATGCGCACCCACACGCACACACACGCGCACACACGCACACACATACACACGCGCACACACACGCACACACACGCTCACACACTCACACGCACACACACGCACACACACACACCAACACGGCTTGTGTTGTTTGTTTGTTTGCACAGACTTGTGCTAACATCCCTGTGGATTAAAGTGTAATTCTATGGATTAACATCAGTGGAATGGGATGATAGCTAAGGGGCCACGGCATAATTATGTTGATTAGTTTTTGGAGATTTGATTTTATGTGAATCATATTGATTCGTTTTTTTTATGAGATCGTTATTACTGACGGTATACCTTCTTGATTCTAATCCAGAATACTGCTGTAAACCATATATTTCTCTCCCTCCTTCCTCCCTTCCCTCCCTCCTTCCTCCCTTACATCCTTCCCTCCTTTGTCCCTTACATCCTTCCCTCCTTCCTCCCTTCCCTCCCTCCCCCTCCTTCCTTCGTTCCTTCCCTCTAACCCTCCTTCTTTCCCTCTCTGCATCCCTTCATCTCTCCCTCTCTCTATCCTGACGAGAGAATCCCATGAAATATTTAGTCCACAGTGAAATAAAATAATTCTCCTTTCTGTGGAAATGAGATGCTCTCGTCTGCGGTGTCCCGGGTGCCCCTGATGATAAATGATGCTGTTCTGTGAGAGAGGAGGTGCTGGTGAATGGGGTGGGGAGCAGGGGGGTGGAGAGGGGGGGGTTTCATCTCCCATGCGTTGAGACGAGGGCGGAGCGAGCTCTTATTGCATTGTGAGGGGGGGGGGACGGGGGACGCAATTGATTTACCTGAGGAATGTTTATGGAGGAAAACGCTCCTAAGCAGCCAATCAGCTGGGAGATTTCAACCAGAACAGAGAATTAGAGGCTTGATGCTGTGCGTTGAGCAGGCTGGAGAACGTAGCGCAGCCAGAGGTCGTCTGCCTCCGCTGGGGGGGGGGGGGTACTGCAGGGTTATTACACATTCATTACATGTTATGTCTGTTGTATCGTTTTAGACTGGAGTGCAGGTGCAAACTGGGTAATATATAGTATTGATTTGAGTATTGATTTGATCCTTAGCAATTTGTTGCAGTGGTGGTGTAGAATGTAGGCAGATAGACAGGCAGATAGACAGGCAGATAGACAGGCAGATAGACAGGCAGACTGGTAGGTAAGACGACTCGACTTTGTCACAAGATGCTTTGCGGAGATCGTCTTTCATGTAAGAGGCCTGCTTATCTCCTGTCGCACTGCGCCCCTCCACCCCCCCTACCCCACCCCCACCCCCCACTGTCTTATCTCCCATCAGCCCCTGCTTCTCAGTAGATAGCACAATGGCCAAGGACTCAGCTGTTTACCTCTCCAGAGCACTGGGAGCTTAGCCTTCAGACTCACAGACTCTCGCTCTCTCTGTTCTCCGCTCTCTCACTCTTCGTCTTGCACTCTCTCTCTCTCTCTCTCTCTCTCTCTCTCTTTCTGCGTCTCTTCTCTCCTTTTCTCTTTCTGTCTCTTTCTCTGTTCTTCTCTTTGTCTCTCTCTCTCTCTCAGAAGACACGAGAATAGACTAGATGATGAGTGTAAGGATGGTGTGAGATGTGTGTGTGTTTGTGTGTGTGTGTGAGAACTGGTAAACTGAGTAAAAAAAAGAAAGACAAAAGAATACTAAAAAGTCCAGTATGATTTACTCTCCAAATAAAGTCACCCCCGAGCTCCCCTGTCAGACTGCCAGGGGTTCGATATCAGGCCAGTTCACAGACCAGACACCCACAGGGGAGGTCAAGCAGAGAGCTCCAGCTCCAAGAATAACATCCAGCTTCCTTCCTCTGCTCGACTGACAATGATGTGGAACAGTATTACTTTGTTCTGGGGAAATAAAAGGAGAACATGATCGCTATCGACGTTTCTGTAGTGAGCTCAGAGCAGCTGTTGGTGGTATCCTGGTGCTGGGCTTTATTGGGGAGGTGAAGACAGAGGAAAAAACACTTTTAAATGCTTCTGTGTGATTTACTGTCAGGAATCCGCTTCGACTTCTGACTGTGTGTGTGAATCTGCTTGCTCAGTTTGATGTTGAATGCTGCTCTCTGTGTGAAAACAATTATTTACGGTCTATTTATTTTCCCTCTCCCTCCCCCCTCTCTCTCTCCCCCCTCTCTCTCTTCCCCTGTCTCAAACTTTTTATCCCCCCCAACCATCACTCTCTTTCCCTGTCCCCCCCCTCTCTCTCTCTCTCTCTCTCTCTCTCTCACTTTCTCTCTCTCTCTCTCTCTCTCTCTCTCACTTTCTCTCTCTCTCTCTTTCTCCCCCCCAGGTGGAGTGGCTGAAGAACGAGGAGATCATCGACCCGGCGGATGACAGGAACTACTACATCACCATCGACCACAACCTGATCATCAAGCAGGCGCGTCTGTCCGACACGGCCAACTACACCTGTGTCGCCAAGAACATCGTTGCCAAACGACGCAGCACCACGGCAACGGTCATCGTCTACGGTACGAAACCCCCCCCTGGAGAAACACGCTCTTATCTCAAGCGTTTTTGGTTGTTGTTGCTTTCATCCAAAATGCTGTGTGCAGGGGGGATTCGAACCTGCTCCTTGAGCTTCCGGCAGAGGCTGTACCACAGAGCTAAAGCCTCCTGATCTTACTACAAAATCCTAAAACTGTTTATGTACGACCACAAGTAAACCGTAGCTAAGTCAGCATCGCTCGTTCAGACAGATTCATTCTTCCACCACAACCTCCCAGTCACATGTGGAAGTCGGAAATCTGTTCCGCTTTGCGACGTTTCACTGGTGCGGTGCTGAGCCGAAGCTGTGCAAAGCTCCGTGGAGATGAGTGCTGTAAAAGTCAAGATCAATCCAGCCTCAGAGACTCCACATCAAGTATCTCCTCGGCTCTCCTCCTGCGGAACATTCTGGCTACTTGACGGTGCCGGGAGGTGCGCAGGGGATTGGGAGAGAGCTCTCTTTCAGGAGAGAGATGGAGGGATTTCTCTTGTCAGGACAGGAGGAAGAGTTAGACGTGTTGATGTGCCAGAACAGTTTTTAACTTGGTCCCCTACTGCGTCTTCACACGCACTCTCCCAGTCGAGCGATGCTCGTGAAGTTTAGCAAAAACACACACACACACGCACACTCCCCACACGCACTCCCCGTTGAATGGCACTCGTGAAGTTTGACACATGCACATACACTCCCCGTTGAATGACACTCGTGGAGTTTAACACACACTATACACACACACACACACAGAGGCATTCCCTGTTGAACAGCACTCATGTCAGGTTTAACACACACGCTCTTGTAGTTGACCAGCTCCCATGTGAAGTTTAACACGCTCCCCATTCCCGGGGTGAACTGCAGTGTTGTGAAGTTCCTCTTTAACACCTTGGAGTCCTGTGAGAAAAACTCCAAATAGAACACGTTTCAGGAAGTGACATGAATCCCATCCAAAGCAGACGCTTTTATCCAAAGCAATGTACAGTACAGGGGGTCATTCGAACCTGCAACCTCTTGCTCTGTACCCCCTGTGTTACTGAGGTTGGGAGAGTTTATGTAGCCAGACCCAATTTTGTGTGTGTGTGTAGGGAGGGGGATACTTACCTCCATTACCTGCCTTGTCCCTGTCACTCTCTCTAGGTACGAACACACACACATACATTTCCTGTCGAACAGCACTTGTGTGGCGTTGAACACACACACACAAAAGCATATCCTCACACACGCGCTCCCTGTAGAACAGCACTCACATGAGGTTGAACACACACACACACTCAGACACACAAAGACACATACACACACACAGACACGTGCGGTCTATGTGTGCTAAGCTACCCACCCAGGCTAAACCATTTGAGCCTGTCATCTGGGTTTTGTCAGACCAGATAATCATCAGACACTGTGCTGCTATGTAACTAACCCACCCTCTAACTGTTTCCATGCACACACACGCAGACACACAGACACGTATATGAACACACACACACACACAGACTAGAATGATCATAAGCTTGCAGGAAGTGATGTCATTGGGGTTGGGTTTCAAATCCATCTTCTCCTCGGTGACCACACTGGCCTCCATCAACACTGAACACTGCCTCTACCTCTGCCTCTTTTCTTGCCTCTCTTCCTGCCTCTGCCTCTACCCCTGGTCCTGTTTCTGTCTCTCTGCCTCTACCTCTGGTGTGGAGGATTAGAAGGATTATGGGCTCATGTGCTTTTGTCAACATCCCAAATGTTAATTTATCTATTTGACTTGTCTTCTGTGAAAGAGAACAGGGAATAGTGTGTGTGTGTCCAGAGTGTGTGACTGTCCAGTGTGAGGCCGATGCAGAGTGTGTGAATGTATGTGTGTGCCTGAGTGTGTGTGTGCGTGTGTGTGTGTGTGTGTTTGTGTGCGTGTGTGTGCGTGTGTGTGTGCTTGAGTGTGTATGTGCATGCTTGTGTGTGTGTGTGTGTGCGTGTGCCTGTGTGTGCGTGCGTGTGTGTGTGTTAGAGAGCTGACAGAGCAGACTACAGGGACCTTGGGGACCAGGGCCTCTGTCCCCGCTAGGCTTTTCAAGCCACTAATGCATTCTGGGAGGACTGAGCTCGCTGGATAACAGCTTTGATGTGGCTCATCCTTAAGAGAGGCTCCATAAGCCACTATCTCTGCCTGGACTTTCTTTTCCCATTAACACACACAGACTCACACATGCAGTTCACACACACGCACACACACACACACACACTAGCAGAGTCTCAGAGGCGGGGGGAGAGGCGGGGGGAGAGAGGCGGGGGGAGAGAGAAGGGGGGAGATAGATACATAGAGAAAGTAGGTAGTAGAGAAGCCACTCTCCAATGAAAAACTTGTTGTGAATAAAAAAAGTGCTTGTACCTGTATGATCTGACGTGGCTGTTTTTGTTGATCTGACGTGGCTGTTGTTGTTGATCTGACTGGCTATTGTTGTTGATCTGACTGGCTATTGTTGTTGATCTGACTGGCTGTTGTTGTTGATCTGACTGGCTGTTGTTGTTGATCTGACTGGCTGTTGTTGTTGATCTGACTGGCTGTTGTTGTTGATCTCCAGTGAACGGGGGCTGGTCCACGTGGACCGAGTGGTCCGTGTGCAACAGCCGCTGCGGCCGCGGCTTCCAGAAGCGCACGCGGAGCTGCACCAACCCAGCGCCCCTGAACGGAGGAGCCATCTGCGAGGGCCAGGGCCTCCAGAAGCTGGCCTGCAACCCCCTCTGCCCAGGTACCCTGGACAAGCACCCCCCTGGAGTAGCATCTGGACCTGCCCACCTGGCACAGCTGGGAGCCAGGCTCAACTGGCTCTCAAACAGTACCGTTACACTGTGTGGTGTGACAGTACTGAGAGCATGTAGTATAGAGCCTATCATATCTAGTATATATACTGATCTAAATATTTATAATGTCCCAGAGCTACGATTCCCATCTGTGCTTGGAGCTCAGCTCCTGGTTCCAGTCCTGGTGTTGTGCAGGCTGAGGTGGAACTGGGACCAAAGAGGGGGGGTTATGATGTTTAGTGTATGACGGTTAACCGGACACAGATTAGGGTCTGGAGTGTGAGCACACAGTATTGAAATCAAATCAAAATGGATTTGTATATCATGTCACAGAGGGCTTCACATACGCCCATAGAACTGCCCCTCAACCAACCTAAAGTAACCAACCTATAGTATCTGCTTAATTGTGTGACTGGTGTGACGTCGTTGGGTTGACCTCAGTTGGAGGGGGGTGGGAGGGGAAGGGGGGATTAGCTTAACTCAGTCTCCCCCCATACCGTGTCTGGGTTTTAAGATGTGAGGGGGAGAAATCCCAAACAATGTGTCAAAGTGAGTGGGGCTCCTTCTCCTTCTAGGGAGGCAGATGGCTGAGCGGTTAGAGAATCAGGCTAGTAATCAGAAGGTCGCTGGTTTGATTCCCGGCCGTGTCAAATGACGTTGTGTCCTTGGGCAAGGCACTTCACCCTACTTGCCTCGGGGGGAATGTCCCTGTACTTACTGTAAATCGCTCTGGATAAGAGCGTCTGCTAAAATGACTTAATGTCTGCTAAAATGATTAAATGTACAGTGACATGGTCCTCATAGTGTGACAACATCAGCAGTTAGGTCCAGTTCTCCATGACGCTCTTTACTGCAGCAAGGTTACATCCATCATGGTCCCTGTCGAGTGTTCGTCACACAACTGTTCCTCTTGTCCAACAGTGTGTCAATTTCCCTGAAGAACCACCTACTAGCTCAGACACACTTGTTTTTTACTAGTATTTTAGTATTCGCCCTCCTCCATGCATCTTAAAAGACTTCAAAAGAATAGGACCGTGAGGTGGGAGGAATGGGGCGTGGAGGGAGAGAGAGGGGTGAGGGAGGGGGTGGGAGGGGAGAGGGAGGGGGTGAGAGGGGAGAGGGAGGGGGTGAGAGGGGAGAGGGAGGGAGAGAGAGGGGTGAGGGAGGGGGTGAGAGGGGAGAGGGAGGGGGTGAGAGGGGAGGAAAAGAGATGAGGGGGGGTGCACAGACAGCATCGCGACACTGCTCCACAACAGAACGCTATATTTTCCTGAATATAGATGTGTGTGTGTTTTAAATCATCTTGTTCTCACTCTTTTGTCCTTCCACCCTTTCGTGTTTATCTCTCTTACCCACATATCATCCTCCTCCACCTCCTCCACCCCCCCTCCCCCCTCCCTTGTGTATGCCAGTGGACGGCCTGTGGACAGAGTGGACTAAGTGGTCCCCCTGTGGGACAGAGTGTACCCACTGGAGGAGGAGAGAGTGCGGCGCCCCCGCGCCCAAAAACGGGGGGAAGGACTGTGAGGGCACGGTGCTGCAGTCCAAGAACTGCACCGACGGCCTGTGTATGCAGAGTAAGTACCAGACCGTACCCCTCCGTACCCCCAGAACCAGACCCCTACAACCCCCCTACCCCCCCAGAACCAGACCCCTACAACCCCCCTACCCCCCCAGAACCAGACCCCTACAACCCCCCTACCCCCCCAGAACCAGACCCCTACAATCCCCGTACCTCCCAGAACCAGACCCCTACAACCCCCCTACCCCCCCAGAACCAGACCCCTACAACCCCCGTACCTCCCAGAACCAGACCCCTACAACCCCCCTACCCCCCTCCAGAACAGGACCTGACCCAGAACTCCCCTCCACCCTCCTAGATCCAGACCAGCCCTAGAACCCTCTCCCCCCAGAACCAACCTGAGCCAGAACCCTAACTAACTAACTAACTAACTAACTAACTAACTAAATAACCCTAACATCTCCCTGACCCGAATCTGACCTGGAACCCTCTCTCTCTGGTACCAAAACGATTCCAGCACTCCCTTTTCTGCCCCAACACCCCCTGCTACCTATCCCTCCCTCTACCCCCTCACACCACTCTCTCTCTCTCTCTCTCTCTCTCTCTCTCTTCCTGTCAAACATAGGACCATCCTGTTGTTCTCCGCCCCACCTCCATAACTACCTTGCAACCTCTCCTTCAACTCCCCCACATACAAACACCTCTTTCTACTTATAGACACCTACTTTGCCTGTCACTCGCCACACACATAAATACACTGTGCACTCACACAGGGTCCTGCGCTATGCTACAGGGTTTCCGGGCGGCTTTGGAGGGGCAGTGACTCCCAGTCAAGAAACAATACACATCTTGTTCCATTTGGCAGCCTTGGCAACTAAATATAGTAGTAACCAGCCACGTCAAGCAGAACTGTGAGTTCCCATGAGCACAAGGCAACTATTCAGGAGCTATGTTTAAAATAATGATAAGTGATTATAATATACTTACAGAGTGGCTCATAATTGCCGAGCTACTGTGATCGCAGCCCTCGTTTAAAAAGTACAGGATTCCTCTTGTCCAATAGGATTTAGAATAGCCCTGAGGAGCCCTCACAAGTACATGCTACTTTTCTTAAGCAGGCAATTATAAGTGTTGACAAGCAAGAACGTATTTTACTTTACATCCTCTCCATGCCCGTAAAATTCTTCTAAATAATTTAATTAAATTTGAAAAAGAAAAGTTCACTAGCAGTTCCTTGTTGAATGTGTTGTAATTATTTAGTTGCTTTATATTGTTTTGCTTTTAACTTGCTCTTATAAACTGAAGAAAGGCTCGATCCAGTTTGTGGTGAGGCAAGAGAGGAACAGGACTCAGATAGTGGAGAGAGAGGGAGGGAGAGAGAAGGGGGAATAGATATTAAGGGAGAGATGGGGAAGAGAGAGAGAGAGAGAGAGAGAGAGAGAGAGAGAGAGAGAGAGAGAGAGAGAGAGAGAGAGAGAGAGAGAGAGAGAGAGGGAGGGAGGGAGGGAGGGAGGGAGGGAGGGAGGGAGAGGGGGAGAGGGGGAGAGGGGGAGAGGGGGAGAGGGGGGGGGGGAGAGGGAGATAGAAAGAGACGGAAAGAGGGAGAGAAAAGATTTAGAAGTCAGCCAGACCTTTTTTCCTGCTGTCTGTGTAAAGAGTATAGCAGAGTGCTCTTTAATGAAGTCTCTCTCTAATAAAGTGTTTAGGGTGTGAAGCCCGCTGTGTCTGGGGGGTGCGCTCTGTCTTAACTTGCTACAGATGGGCTTCTACAACCAGTCGCTCTGTACGCGGTGAAGAGTACAGATTACAGAGTATAAAGTATAGTGTATAAAGTACAGATTATAGAGTGCTCACAGTACTATCAAATGTACACAGTAGTGTAGAATATATTCCGTTTTTAAACTCCTTTTCCCCCTCACCTCTTCCTCCCCCCTCCCTCCTTCCTTTTCCCCCTCATCTCTTCCTCCCCCCTCCCTCCTTCCTTTTCCCCCTCATCTCTTCCTCCCCCCTCCCTCCTTCCTTTTCCCCCTCATCTCTTCCTCCCCCCTCCCTCCTTCCTTTTCCCCCTCATCTCTTCCTCCCCCCTCCCTCCTTCCTTTTCCCCCTCATCTCTTCCTCCCCCTCCCTCCTTCCTATTCCCCCTCATCTCTTCCTCCCCCCTACCTCCTTCCTTCTCCTCCCTCCTCTTCACCCCTCTTCCTCCCTCCTCCTCCTCAACCTCAACCCTCCCTCCCCCTCTCGGAAGCATTAGTTCTCAGTGAGATGGATGGTCAGTTTGAGGGAGAATATAAAGCCATAACGATATAGATTTAGGATCATTCCCCGGATTGATTTCGGGGAGAGCTAAGAGGTTGAGGCCACTTTATGTCAACGCTAATGACCATTTCCACCAGCGTTTAGGAGGACGCCCCATTATGGGAAAGCTCACATTATGGCAAATAGGATTGGGAGAGGAAGATGTGTGCAATCTGAACTCACCTCTCCTCGTCTGCATCCAGAGTGGGACTCAGACACAAACACATACTCGCCCTCCATCCCAACCTGATCTTATTTTCGGTTGTTTGAATTTATTTAAAGCGTTAAAGTTGAAATCCATCACATGAATCTAGCAGTGAAACGCAATCTATTCTGTGGGATATTCAGCCACGGAGCTGCAC
>NW_026911876.1:0-11542 GCF_963692335.1 Osmerus eperlanus
CGGGAATGCAATAGCCCCCACCATCCGGTCCTCACTCCCACTCATAGGGGTTTGTTCTAGGCTCTCGGTTTCCCTGTCTGTAGCGTCACTATATTCTCCCTCATCTATAGGGAGGCTCCAGTCGCAGACTGGGTCCCACACCAGGCTCCCTTCCGGCTCCTCCTCCTCCGGTATCCTAACCTCAGAGCCTAGGAGCTCCCTAGACTCCTCCTCGTCCAGTTCGGAACCTATGTCAGTCAGTGGGAGGGGTCGGGGAAGCATTCCCACGGTCCGTGTGAGCGGCGCACTGCGGACCCCACTGAGACACCGGGTTATTGCGGCTACCCCAGTTTATGTGAGGCTGATGTTTAACGAGCCAGACGTGTCCTAAAACTATTGGATACGCCGGGGATTCCACCACATAAAAGTATATGCGCTCCCAGTGCCCCCGAAGCGGGATACGCATAATCAGCCGCTCTGTCCGCAGGAGGACCACTCCGGTCCCCAATGGACGCCCATCTAGTGCTATAATCGACTGAGGCTGCGGCATAGAGCGAAACGGCAGCCCCTTCCCTTTCGCCCACTGGCGATCAATAAAATTATCCACCGCCCCGGAGTCTATAAAGGCTTCTGCCCCCACAGTGACCCCTTTCCAAGTGAACTCAACTGGTATGATGGTGCGAAAGCTAATACCCTCGAGCGGTCCCACTCGTGACTTTCCCTCCACTAGTGGGACTGCTCTTTTACTTTTAGATCAGGACAGTTTCTGCAAAAGTGCCCTGGTCGATGGCAAAGAAAACATAGCCCTTCTCTCCCGGGTCGCTTTCGTGAACATGCCAGAGTGGTAACCCCCAGTTGCATCGGTTCCTCCCCTTTGTGTGTCTCCTGGTTCCCCTCAGCCCGTATAGTCCTACCTAGGGGCGGCGGGCTAGGCCAATTATTTCTGCCCGTCTCGTTCCCGCATCCGGTTATCAATTCGAATGGCGGTGGAAATCAGCGCCCCGAAAGTCTCCGGGGATTCCAGGGTAGCGAGGGCATCCCTAACAGGGTCTGATAATGCCCCCATAAACAGTCTCATCAGAGGGTCATCCGCCCACCCCGTCTCCCCGGCCAGAGCCTGAAATGCCACAGAGAATTTGGCTACACTCTGAGTCCACTGCCTCATTCGCTTTAGGCGGGCAGCGGCCTCTTTGCCAGTGATGTTATGGTCGAATACTCTGGTAATTTCTTGGATGAGGGACTGAGAGGCACTCATTATGGGTGACTGGCCACGGATCAGTGGTTCTGCCCAGGCCAGGGCGGTACCGGTCAGTAAAGAGAGAATAAATGCTACCCGGGCGTCCTCAGTAGAGAACCGGGAAGGCTGTGCTTTAAAGAAAATCAGACACTGCGAGAGGAACCCCCTACACTCGCCCGCCTCTCCCCCGTACAGCAACGGTAACTGTAGCTTGGGCTCCCAGACCATAGGCATAGTAAGCGAGTAAGGGGGAGCCGCAAGTTGGGGAGGAGTGGGTGGTGACGGATTGTCTGGGGATGCCTCGCGCACCTGCGCTAAATGAAATTCACTCGCTAGTTGGTGAAAACTTGGCACGTCCTGCTGCCCACCTAACATCATCCTGACGCTGAAACACTAGGGTCTGCTGCTCCAAGGTGGCAGCCTGCTGAGCCTGCAGCGCCTGCTCCTGCCTACTTAGCGTAGCCTGCTGCGCAGCTACCACCGCTTCTAGTGAGGAATCTCCCCCCTCCATTCCAAAACTAGTCGCTGGTCGCTCCAAGATGGCTTGTGTGTTCTGTGAGGTTGGGGTGACGGAGAGCCAGTAGCGACTTAAGGGAAAACCCTTATAAGCGAGCACGCAAGCGTGTTCGCCACTAAATCCTAAACGAAACAGAGGTTTTCAACAAATCCCTTCTCCCAGAACAGAGGGAGCAACGAAAACCAACCCGGAGGCGAATCTAAAGAGTAACAGAATTAAAGCCGAAACAGCGGCTGAGCGAAAATAAAGCAACCCTTACAAAACAGGGCAAAACTCAAAACCAAAGTTGGTGTTTTGTCAGACCTCAGCAAAGGTAGGGAACTGAGGAACCCGAAAAGAAAATACAACCTAGCGTAAAATGCTAGGCACAATAAAATAAAAACCTCGAGACGCAGCTCGGGAAGAAAAGCAAACCAAAATACAAATACCGGGGGAAAAAAACACAAAACCTTTTTTTGTTTGGTAAGGCGCCAGTGTACAATACAGAAATACTGCACGCCTTCCTTACCTGTAATGTTGTCAAATACACACACCAGCACAATACCCGACTCACTACTAACCGAGTCTACCATGTGCTTTTACTGGCTTGGCTCAAGAGTGAACAGTTGACACACAAGCACCAAAGTGTAGTTGGTACTGAGCTTAAATACTCTTCCCGGGAGGTAATTACCCTGAAGTTAACGAGGATCAGGTGGAAGCAATGATCCTCACCCCTCAGGCGGTGACAAGGGGTATTACCTCCCACCATGACAACTACAGAACGGTGGAAGTATTTATTATAAAATGGAATGTATTTCTGATAACACACTTGAATAACATGCATACATTTTGCTGGGAGCCATCTTCAGGGCAGTATTACAGCGATTTGTCACGGCAGGGGGCGGCAGAGGAACCAGAAGCTGACTCGGGGGTGGTTTAATGAGCAGGTGGATAAGGGGCAGACAGAGTGTAGTCAAAACAGGCAAGAGTTCAAAACCAGGTAGGCAGTCCAGAAGCAGGGCAGAGGTACAGAGTCCACAAAACAAGAGAAGAGCCTGGGGAAGCAGGCAAGGGTCATACACAGGAATCCAGAAGCAAAAATCAACAGACAGAATGCCACAACGGCAAAGGTTTTGGGAACAAGGGGGCTAGAACAAGGGGGCTAGAACAAAGGGGCTAGAATAGGGGGGCTAGAACAAGGGGGCTAGAACTGGGGTTAAGGGATAAAGGGCTCGGGACTCAGGAAACAATGAACGAGCACCATGCAACTGAAAAGGACAGGTATAAATACAGACAGTCACTCGGTGGTCTAACAAATAAACATCAGGTGAGACGCATGAAAGGGTAATATTACAATAACGATGGGGAAACGAAAACGCGGACTGGATTCACAAAGACACACATATCATACAAATGGCTCTGGACTAGGGAGTAGACAATTGCACAGAATCGGGAGATGTAGAGATACGGAGAGACAGGTGCGAATACTTTGCTGAAACTAAGCAAGTAATCAGTGATAGCATAGAAAGATGGAGTTATGGAACAGAGTGGAAAACTAGGAGATAATGTTAGTCAGTTAGTTACGTGATTAAATCTAAACTACCGAAATTAAGTGACCAATAGTTTGTTAGTTAGACAGACAGTAAGTGTATTAGTACTGTACAATATCTAAATTAGTAGTTGTTAGTAAGAATAGTGCTTTACAACATTAACTAGCGAAAGAAGCCGGAAGTAAGGAATGCAAGATTGGAAGGAAGGTTGAACCCCAGAACTACCGTAAACACCCAAATAGTGAAGCACGCAGTCAGGGGAGTGACTGGGCTAGTAAACATTCAGACACAGACATCACAGGGGAGTGACTGGGGCTAGTAAACATTCAGACTCAGACATCACAGGGGAGTGACTTGGGCTCGTAAACATTCAGACTCAGACATCACAGGGGAGTGACTTGGGCTCGTAAACATTCAGACTCAGACATCACAGGGGAGTCACTGGGCTAGTAAACATTCAGGGGAAGACGAGTGCAAAGACTAATTAATGTAAACAGAAAACCAGACATGAATAAGAAAAATAATACATTTTATACTAAAATTCTTTTTTAACCCTTTATGGATGGTACACATTATGAAATAGCACTTCAAAAAATCTATTTGTGTTGTTTTTTGTTTTGTTCTATTTGACCTTAACATCAATTCTACAATAATTTTTTTCCAATTTAACCTTTGACCTTCCTTTTAGGTGATTGTCATTTATAAATGACTTTCTCTTATAAAGGGTAACTTTCCCCAAAAAGCCCCAATACATAAGGAAAGTAAATGCATTTAATCACCTATTAACCAGTCTGAATGTAATCAGAATGTTTCTTTTTTATGTTATTGAATTAATTTTCAACTCCAAAAACAATTAACAATGAATTTTTCTCACACACATGAATGTTATCAAGCCCAGTAGAACAATGAGCGGTCATGAAAATGACTTGTCCCTTGCTTGCAGAGCCCCTCTGCCACTGAGATCTTATACCTACACCTACAATTTCTGTCATGAAAGTCTATCATCAACCTATCCAATGTTGAGGATGGTGGCACATGTCTAATACTCAATTTTAGAGTGTCCATTTATGCCCAAACTAACACAATTTCAGTTAAGTTGCAAATGCTTGAAAGGACAAGGGAAGAAAGTAAAGTTATGCGTAATGTTGGAATAGGACTAGCCTTCTTCCACATCACTGGTGTAGCATCACCCATCGCTGGTGAGTTACTGTCGACAAATAAACTGCCAGTTTCAGTTGCTGTAGAATTTCCTTTTCTCACAATTTGGTAGCCAATTGTGCCCCATCTATTCCAATTGAGACGGGTGCTTGGGGGTTGCACCCAAAATGCATGACTCAGACAGAGATGTAATAAAGTCCCATCAGGGCTTTATTCAGGGAATGTCCAGTGAGCGTAGTCAAAAAACAAGAAATCCGCTCTGCGGGGCAAAAGCAGTGGCAAGTGCCGTCTGCATAGCAACCTACGGAGAACAACCGTCCTAAGAACATTTTACTGTTGTGCTCCCAACCAATATAATGATCTACCATCTACCATGATTCATGTGTGAATGCAGCATTAGTCCTAGGTTTTTATATTGATGGTATGTAACAAAGAGGATAATCGGAATGGAACTGCCTGGGTAGAATTGTAAAACCCTGTACACCTCTGGTGGTTAAAAACAACCTTGTCTTTGCAGGTGCCATCATTGCTCTGGTCTCTCAGGTAGAGTTGGACAATGCCAAATCAGCAATACGTACAGCAGAGGAAGAAGTGGAAAACTCTGAAAGAGAAGTTAATAATTATTATTATAAGTTGGAACAAAAAAAAGGCAATGTACAAAAAAGAAGGATGAGATTGCACAGTGCAGCAGGACCATAGAGCAGATTAAGCAGAGCCTAGCGCAGGTTTATACACAGCGCACCAACATCGCCCGAGCGCAGGAGAAACTCAGGAACGCCCTCTACATGTTAAGCACCCTGGCTGGTAGAGCGAGCGTCGCTACGACCCTCACTCAGCGCACCAACATCAACCCAATGCAGGAGATACTCTGGAGCGGCGCCAACATGTTAAACACTCTGGCTGCAAGAGTGAGCGTGGCTACAACCCACACTCAGCGCACCAACATCAACCCAATGCAGGAGATATTCTGGAGCGGCGCCAACATGTTAAGCACGCTGGCTGCAAGAGCGAGCGTGGCTACAACCTACACGCCGCAAGTCATCTGCCTGCCCCTGTGGTGAACATACTGGGAGAGATCATTGAACTCATGCTTCAAATGCAGGGAGATAGAAGATATGAGCTCCTCAGTGATCCACAAGTCAAAGCTGCCATCCTTAGCCTGCAGGAACTCCACCAGAAAGTTTCAGCCATCGATGACGAGCAGACATTAAATGAAATTCAGTTTTATTGATTGAGATGTACACCCATGACACATTCCCACAGGGTACACATAGTGAGCTCCAGATTTATCACATGCAGTGGGGTCTAAAAGTCTGAACATTTTCCTTACAACTTATATTACCAGCATAACAATTGGAGTGAAAAGTTAAATCTTTGAAAAATGTACATGAATTTCAGAATTTCTTAGTATTTGGTATGCCCCCCTTTTGCTTTAATGGCAATGTGCTCTGGAGCTGGCACAGACTCCACAGGATCCATGTTATTCCAGCCTGACAATGTTCCAAAGAGCACCTTGTGTTGTTACTGAATGCTTGGCTTTTGTCAGTCTTGAAGTGCCCCCATAAATATTCACTGGGGTTGAGGTCAGGTGATTGTGGATTGTGCTGAACTCCTTTCTCTTCTCTTCTTTCGTATATCGTCAGATGGCCAACTCAGTGTCATGCAGCCACGCCCTCGTCTCCGGTCCTAAGTCGAAAAGGCCAGCTTCTGAGGGTGGGCTGTATAGGGGGCAGCCGGTGATTATGTGCTCGCAGTCTGTTCAGGCTCGCCGCACTCACATGCCGCACTGTCCGATAGGCCCCACTTCTTCAGAGATGACTTGAAGCGTCCGACGCCAGAGCGCAGACGGTTCAGTGAGGTCCATAGATGGCGTGGCATGTCTTCTCCTTTTACACCGCCTCCTGGGTCCCGGATGTATCGTTGCATGCGGGAGGGCCCAGCCGTCTCCCACGTCTGTTTCCAGGATGCTGCCAGCCAGGCGTCTCTGGACAAGTCCTCAGGGATAGACTGTAGCATCTCCTGTGCTGCCTTGTTGTAGGGATGGCTTAAGCCTGCATGGTGGTGCCGGTGTTGTTGTGGCTTTGTGTAGGATGTGCCAGTCGTGCTTCTGGGCTTTTCTTGCCAGGGCGAGGGTAGCCGCATCCCGTCGGAGACTGGCTGGGGCGATTCCAGCTAGGACTGGCAGGTAGGACACAGGGGTGGGTTTCAGACAACCAGTAACTATACGCTGTTGATGACTGTATCTACCTTGTTCACATGTGGACTTCTGCTCCAGGCTGGGGCACAGTATTCTGCTACGGGTAATACCAGGGCTTGCGTGGATATGCGTAGGGTCTGGGGGGAAGCTCCCCAAGTCGAACCCGCCAGGCGGCGGATGAGCGAGACCCTTGCTGTTGTCTTGGCCTTCACTTCATCCAGGTGTTGCTTGTAGGACAGTGTCCGGTCCAAGCATACGCCGAGGTACTTGGGGGCTTGCTGGAACTCCAGGCGGTTGTTGCCAACATGCACGTCCAGTTCCCTTCTTGCTTCCCGATTGTTAAGGTGGTAAGCTGCAGACACTGTCTCGCCCATGCTGAGCTGAAGGTGCCACTTCTGGAGGTAGTCTGCCAGGATGCCCATGTCTCGGTTGAGGCCATCTTCCATCGCCTTCCATGTTGGGCGGCGAAGCATGATGGCCAAGTCGTCCGCATAGCCATACTTGGTAGATGTTGTATCTGGCAGGTCGTGAATGTCTATGTTGAACAACATTGGTGAGAGGACGGAGCCTTGCGGGACACCGTTCTTCAACTTTCTGAGCCTGCTGGTCTGGCCATCGCTGGTCTGTAGGATGAAGCTACGGTTCGATAGCATCTCCATAATGAACCTCACCATGTGCCGGTCCGGGATTGTCCTCAACAGTTTCAGATGTAGTCCACGGTGCCACACGGTGTCATAGGCGGCTGTCAGGTCCAGGAATACTACTCCAGCTTTTTCGTTATCCTGAAAGCTGTCCTCGATGTCCTGAGTGAGTAGCGTTACCTGATCCACTGTTGACCTGCCTCGGCGGAAGCCGGCTTGTTCCGGTGGGAGTTGTGGGTCCACCACTGGCTCGATGCGGCTGTGAATCAGCCTCTCCAGGATCTTATATGGGACACAGAGCAGAGAGATGGGCCTGTAGGACTTCGGGTCTTCGGCGGGTTTGTTCGGCTTTGGCAAGGCTATGACGGAAGCACGGCGCCAGGTCTTTGGGAGCTTGGACCTCCGGAAGCATGATGAGAAGAACGAGCATAGCCAGTAAGATGTTCTTTCACTTTGGTGTATGACAAACTCTGGGTGGATATTGTCTCGACCTGATGACTTGCCCGGCTTCAGTTTGTTGATTGCTGCACTTAGTTCGGCTACTGTGAAGTCTCCTGAGAGGTTAGCATCGACGCTGGCTGCCTTGGAGAGAGACGATACCTCACACGAGGTCAATCGTGTGACGTTTCTGTCAGCATCAGGGAAGCGACCATTTTTCAGGAGCTGGGAAGCAATGGCATCTGCTGTCACTGGACACCTGCGGGGGGTTGTTTTTCTCCCTGAGAGCAGGTTGATGGTCTGCCACGCCTTCCGGCTAGAGTGGGTGAAGTCGATAGCTTCCACTACTTCAGTCCACCTGGCCCTTCGGGTGTCGTCCAGCTTCTGCAATCGGGTTGTTGCTGTTGCGTCCATTTCTTCCCTGGAGCTTGCCTGCTGGTGTTGGCGCAGCAGGCAGCTGCACTCCTCATCCCAGCCCGGGATGTAGTTCTTATTGTAGCCACGTGGGATGTTGTGCTTTGCTGCCCTGAGGAGGACTTCACAGTAGGCGGCGTATGCAGCATCCACATCAGCTGCTTCTGGGTCCAGGAGACCAGCAGTTCTTCTTTCCGTTTCCGCCATAAACTGCCGCCAGTTCGCCTTCCTGAAGTTCCATCTCCTGACCGGTTTGCCAGATACCGGCTGTACCAGTGATGGTACTTTGATGATGGATGGCCGGTGGTGTGAACGAGGGAACCTGTCCAAGACACGTCTCTCCGGTTTCAGGTCGTTACTGCGGCATACGGCAAAGGCCTGGGTTGGTGTGAGAGTTCCAGCGTGCAGAAAAGAAGCTTGGGGGCTCCTTTGGGTCGAAGAGCAGCAATGCCTCAGCGTTAGAAGCCCACTCACTCAGCGCTTCACCATCCTGTGATGTGTGGTTGTAACCCCAATCTGTATGTTGGCAATTGAAGTCACCTGCATAGATGGCGGGAGGAGTCACAGATGGTAGTGATGATACAGTCAGCACAGTTGGTGGGGGCTTGTATACATTCACAACAGATGTTTCTTGGATTTTGGTGACCGGCCACTCAATGTTGCAGCCGGGTGGAGATTGACTGGTGGCTGACCAGCTCAATCCTTCCCGGACAAAGGTTGCCATTCCATGCTTCTTGCTGTGGATGGATCCGGTGAGGAAGAACCCAGGCAGTTTGAGGTTGTCGTCAGAAACCCAGTGTGTCTCTTCTCTGAAGTAACATTGGTATTAAAATCCTAAAACTTTCTTTTCATTTTCGTTGTTGCAAGATCAGACACATTTTGACAGGCTTCACATATATCAGATACATTAGATATTACAGCTCTTATGTGATGTTTAAATGAAAAAATAAAAGAAGAAAAGAAGAATCTGAAAATAAAAGTTTTTTTTTATTTTGGATACCGGTGGACTTGCGGTTCTTCTGAATCATTTTGTGAATTGTTCCCAGTTTAATCCCAAGATCTTGTGATATTAAGAGCGGCCAGCAGGGGGGCTGGACTCAAGCTTAACAAGCAACCGTAATAAGCAAGGGGAGACCATCAATGCCAAAAAAGTTTAATTCAACCAAAGTTAGGTAACAGAAGTACAATACCCATGGAGTGTGAACAAATTAAACATCAGTTGTATAATGCCATGCCATTGTCTCCTGCTTAGTCTAATCAACTGTAAGTCACTCTGGATAAGAGCCTCTGCCAAATGCCATTAATGTAATGTAATGTAGTGGCAGCTCAGTTGAGGGGCAGTGAGCAAAATACAGGACTGTGCATGAAGTTCAAATGAAATTAAACATTTATTTTTCAGGTGATAATATCATTTATACAAGTAATAAATGGGAAATGTGTCCGTTTGTTCATTTGTCAGTTCTATTTCCTTGTGTAAAGTTGTATCTGTTCAGTTCTAGCCTCTGGTTTCCTGACCCATTTCTATTCTGTTTCTTTTCTGCCGTTTTTGGATTCCCAGATGTTTTAACTCTGCCTGGCTTTTGGATTATGTGTTTGTGCTTTGTACACTTGTGTCGATGGCCTGCCCGCTACTGAACTCTGCCGGCTTTATTAGGATGCTGTTTACTGGACTCTGTCTTGTACCGCTGCCCTGCTATTGGACTGACTACTGATTTTTGGACTTTGCCTATTCTTGGATTACGTTCTTGATCTGCCTGTTCTGAATAAACCTGCCATATTCACCTTATGCCTGAGTCTGCATTGGGTTGCTCTGTCCCACATCCTGACAAAAAGCGTCACACAGTTACAGCACACACTACCAAACATCACACAGTTACAGTACACACTACCAAACATCACACAGTTACAGCACACACTACCAAACATCACAGTTACAGCACACACTACCAAAACATCACACAGTAACAGCACACACTACCAAACATCACACAGTTACAGCACAAACTACCAAACATCACACAGTTACAGCACAAACTACCAAACATCACACAGTTACAGCACACACTACCAAACATCACACAGTTACAGCACAAACTACCAAACACCACACAGTTACAGTTACAGCACAAACTACCAAACATCACACAGTTACAGCACACACTACCAAACATCACAGTTACAGCACAAACTACCAAACATCACACAGTTACAGCACACACTACCAAACATCACAGTTACAGCACAAACTACCAAACATCACACAGTTACAGTGCAAACAACCAAATATCACACAGTTACAGCACAAACTACCAAACACCACACAGTTACAGTTACAGCACACACTAGCAAACATCACACAGTTTCAGCACAAACTAGCAAACACCACACAGTTACAGCACAAACTACCAAACACCACACAGTTACAGTTACAGCACCAACTACCAAACACCACACAGTTACAGCACAAACTACCAAACACCACACAGTTACAGCACCAACTACCAAACATCACACAGTTATAGCACACACTACCAAACATCACAGTTACAGCACACACTACCAAACATCACACAGTTACTACACAAACTATTAAAACAACACACAATTACAGCACAAAGTACAAAACATCACAGTTGCAACACTAAGAACCAAAGCATCTTGTACTAAATGTCAAGGTGTTAGGGGCAGGGGATGGACTTTGTATTTTTCTGAAGATTAAATCTAAATCAATGAGGTAGAAAAGTGATTTATGCATCACTCATTGGACTAAAATACGATATTTGTCAGGATACTTTAATTATCTTGTGAATAAATCATGGCCATTTTAGTATGACTCATTGGAGTTGACCAATTCTGCTGATGGATAATTCCAAGTCAGCTTATCCCACTTATCACAGATATATAATGAGACTTGTAATGCTGATTTGGCTAAACTAATGAGTGTGACTTCATGACTTTGACCTGCCCTATTTCCATAGAGAAATCATAGATAGATAAATGGTTCTTATATCACCGTAGGCTCTCACCAACTCTGTCTTCTATGTATATATTATGTTCATCAACATAATAAAAAATATATATATATTTTTTAATATTGGCTTTTTTTGTATTTCTTTCAGATTTCAAGATTATAATCATTGAAATCAAATTCAGTTTGTGTTTTTAATATTGGCTTTTTTTGTATTTCTTTCAGATTTCAAGATTATAATCATTGAAATCAAATTCAGTTTGTGAATTTGTACAAACTTTGTTACCCCATATCTCCCAGATTCATAATCCAAGTGTGATTTCCAGGGGTTTTCTAATCAGGCCAAATCAGCATGTAAAATCTCATTAAAATCTGTGACGATGCAGTCCAAAAAGTGTGTTATGCTGACATAGAATTAGTCTTATCAGCAGCCATACCATCATGCATGTGGAAGGGAGGAGTGT
>NW_026911877.1:0-38844 GCF_963692335.1 Osmerus eperlanus
TGCAACACCACTCTCCCGGCCTCCTCTCACGCCCGCTCGGCTCTGATTTATTAGTTCCTCCCGCTGCAAATCACGTGCAGCTGAGACTCAGGTGAAACCACTAGTCCGTGATTACTGACCCACTCAGAACCACATTCACTACAGTATTGATCCGAACAAGCTAGCCAGCGTTAGTGCCTTCAATTAAATGTGAAACTTTCAGGTAGCAATTCAGGCTATTGTATTAACGTCTTCCGTGACAACGGAAAAAATCTGATCTTCTTTCTTGGGTTTTTTTTTTTGGTTTAGGCTGTCTCCCGCATTGACGGAGGTTAGCTGGGGTCAGCCCCGGAAGAATGTGGACGCTGCGCGTGCGATACTGCTCTTCAGTGGGACCAGCGCGGGGCGATTCTGGAGGAGCGGAGCCGGACTGGTGCCGTGGCAACGACCGCGCGAGTTTGCGGAGGAAGGACGCAGTAAGACTACACTCACCATGATGAGGGCGGAGGGAACTGAGTCTTCCACGCGGAGGTAACGCAACGGGCGGACCAGTACCGGAGCCAGCACTAGCTCATTCCCCATTGGTGGAAGTGCGGACAGTGAAGCAGATCCAGCGTGCAGTGGACAGCAGAGTGGTTCGGGGCGCAGCTCAGCGACCCGGAGACTTTATTGCACAGCGGAGACAGCCGATTGTTTCGGGGTTGGGTTTTCTTTTTTCTTTTTCGTTTTGGGATGTAGAGGCCGAGCACAGCATTGGGGGCCAACTACATCCCCTCTAAAGTTATTTGTTGTGGTGGAGTTATTTGGTGTGCGTGGAAGTGAAAGGTGTGAGTGCGTGTGAGACCCCGCCCGTGTTGGCTGACTTGCCCTTTGAGGGAATAAATAAAATAAAGCTTTTGCCCTTTACCTGCTTCGTTGTGAGCTCCTTGTGGTGGGTCGGTTCTGCATAAGAATAATAGGAACCCGTTGAGGGGGCGGGAGTCAGCTGGTGCTTTTCCCGCTCCCGACATCAACAGACAATCACGTGATTAAAAATAACCTTATTACTATTAGACCACTTTCTGAATTAAGTGCTCACTATGAGTCTTTTTCTGTCTCTCTCCCAGCAGACAGACAGCCTTTGACCTTAATGTCTCTGCTCCTCCTGGAAGGGGGTAGCTAGCACATTCTGGTCTTACAGCAAGGTCAACAAGGGGTAATCAGAAGACAAAATACTGATAAATGTTAGTGGCCAGCTTCATGTCTTTTTGTTTTGGTAAAGCCCCCCCTTCTGGGTCAGTGTACTGAAAACTGTATATAAGCCTTGCTATGCCTGATTCAAATCAGAGCCAGTAAGCTCTCTCACTTTGTTTTTTCTTTGCAAATAAATAAGAAAGTTAAACTCAAGTATATTGTTCTTTTTTTTTTTATTGTCGAACTGTTTCATCAGACGATGCTCACCTGTGATATGCAAAAAGAGCCATTTCCTTAACATAATTGTATTAATCTGTTTTTACTGTAGATTAGCAGGGGAAGTAGACAACTTCAACAACTCAAACGAATGTCCCCTGTGCGTTTCACAGTGTGAGGATATCACAGACAGAATGGTCTGAAATTGCGATGCATGCCATGACTGAGAAGTCTCATGCACACATTGGGCCTCATTTATCAAACGTGAGCCAAACGAAATTCCCCCTAAATTCTTTGGAAATTCTTTGAAAATTGTGAGATTTATCAAAGTTATCGGATGTCAGTTTTTTCGTGGGAGCCGAACGAACTTCAGGAGTAGTCTCAGCTCTCGGAAATATAAGCGCGCGGTTGTAAAGCGCATCCATTCATTTATATTTCGTTTTGATTTTGAGTGGTAAAATTATTTGAATAAAATAATTGGATATTACAATTATTCATATCATATAAAAACGCAACAGGATTCAACATTGAAATGGGTGATGTTTCATTCCGGTAATCCAGATTAATTCATGCTTGAATGGAGTTGAATGAAATTCCATAAAACACAGGAAGCGTAGCCTACAAGCCTAAAAGTTTGCTATAAATAGGGGGTACCCATCTTAGACCGTCGTTTATATGTATGGCCTTTCTTAACATTACATGTAAATGTCTAGCCTATTAGAAGATTTAGCCTGCTGCGGAAAGAGCGCATGTTTTTTTGTTGACGTGAACCGTTTCTCCCAGTCGGAAGGTGGTAATTCGGTCATTCCTATATGATGTGAACCCAGCATTAGACTGTCTTTTTGCTTGAATAGAAGATTAAAGTCATTAATGTCAAACCATTTTATGTGGAACTCAAGACAGATTACAAAAACAGCAATAACTCTGATCCAATGCAGCATTCCAGTCATATGTGGTGCATACGTAGTTTATGTAGCCTATATAAACAAACGTAGAATAATTACTAATATTTAGATGTTAGTTCGGATGAAGAAGGAAGCCTGCACAGTGATATGCTCCTAACACACCATTATTGTAGACAACGTTTCAATCCCAGTGGATCATCATCAGGTTTGGCACATCGCTTTATGTTTCTCCACAAGGATCATCTTAATTTCCTCGTCTGTTTTTGAACAGAATAATAAACAACGAACAATAACGGCGAGTTCAAGTATATTATAAGAAAACATCTTCTATGCCACGATGTTAAGTCCTACATACGTTTTACATACATTTTCATGTTCGCATTTTCTCAGCCATTTCTTTTTAATTGACTGACATTTATTTCCGTGGTCCTAATAAGGTATTTTATGGGCGTCAATTTATTCAAATTATTCATTTTGTACACGCGCTTTTTGTTTACTATTGATTGGTATTGATCAACATACACACAACACAAAAAAAGCTGTGTCTCCTCCTCTTTCATGAATCCCGCGCAAATTTTTAGTTCGTTTCCGATTACACACACATTTTCACACGGATTTCCGAAAATATTGATAAATGAGGCCCACTGTGCTTATCGCGCTGCATTGCAAACAATGATAATAAACAAGGAAACATTTTTCAGAAGATTACATTACATTACATTACATTTTAGTCATTTGGCAGACACTTTTAATCCAAAGCGACTTACAAGTGCATAGGTTCTACCATAAGTCAAAGCATCAGGTCCAGAAACTAGCAAAATACACAGGAAATGCTGTTCTAAACATAGTTGTCATCATAAGTGCATTTGTTGTTTTTTTTGGGGGTTTTTTTTGGTTTTTTGGGGGGGGGGTTAGACAAGGATAGGGATATCAGAAAGGAGGGGCAGGGGAAATCAGGAGGGAGGACTAAGGTAGAGTTTGAAAAGGTGGGTTTTGAGTCTGCGTCGAAATAGGGGGAGGGATTCTGCTGTTCTGACAGTGGTAGGCAAGTCATTCCACCACTGAGGAACCAGAACGGAAAACAGGCGTGAACGTGCAGCTCGACCGCCAGGTGCACGTAGAGAGGGGACCATAAGGCGACCAGAGCTGGCAGACCGGAGTGATCTAGCTGGGGAGTGAGGAGTGATCATGGATTGTATGTAAGGTGGGGCAGTCCCCTTAGCAGCCTGAAATGCCAACACTAGGGCCTTGAAACGGATGCGTGCGGCAATAGGAAGCCAGTGGAGGCCAATGAGAAGCGGGGTGACATGAGCCGACCTGGGCTGACCGGTGATCAGGCGGGCTGCAGCATTTTGAACCAGCTGGAGGGGCTTGATGGCACACACTGGGAGACCGGCTAGGAGGGAGTTGCAGTAATCCAGGCGGGAAATGACGAGCGCCTGGACTAGGAGCTGGGTGGCTTTCTCAGTCAGGAGATGACGGATACGACGTATATTATACAGAAAGAACCTGCAGGTTTTGGCAGAGGAGGATACTTGTGGAGCCAGGGCGAGGCAGTTATCAAGAGTCACCCCAAGATTCTTTGCCGTACGGGAGGAGGAAACTACAAAGTCCTCAACAGTCAATGAGAGGTCGATTGACGGAGAGGACTTAGCAGGGATGTAGAGAAGCTCAGTTTTGGCAAGGTTGAGCTTCAGGTGATGGGAAGTCATCCACGCAGAGATATCAGCCAAGCAGGCAGAGATCCGTGTGGTGACTTGGGTGTCGGGGGGGAAGGAAATGAAGAGTTGGGTGTCATCAGTGTAGGAATGATAAGAAAAGCCATGGGAAGAGATAACAGAACCAAGAGACATGGTGTATAGCGAGAAGAGGAGAGGCCCAAGAACCGAGCCCTGCGGGACTCCAGTTCGTAGGGGGTGAGGGTCGGAGACAGAGCCCCTCCAAGTCACCTGGTAGGAGCGACCAGAGAGGTAGGAGGAAAACCAGGCGAGTGCAGAACCTGTGACACCCATCCCAGACAGCGATGAGAGCAGAATCTCATGGTTGACTGTATCGAAGGCGGCCGACAGGTCGAGGAAGATGAGGACAGAGGAGAGGGATTTTGCTTTAGCAGAGTGCCTCAGTGACCGCGAGCAGGGCGTTTCAGTGGAGTGGCCACTCTTGAAGCCAGACTGGTTGGGGTCATGGAGATTGTTGATAGTGGACAGTTGGGAGCAGACCGCCCGTTCCAGAGTTTTAGCGAGAAAGGGAAGAAGAGAGACAGGCTGGTAGTTGTTCAGGGCAGAGGGGTCAAGAGTAGGTTTTTTGAGCAGGGGAGTGACTCTGGCCCTCTTCAGGGAAGAGGGCATGGTGCCGGAAGAGAGGGAGGTGTTGATTAGAGAGGAGAGAAAAGGGAGAATGTCATCAGATATAGATTGTAGGAGGGGAGAGGGGATGGGGTCAAGAGGACAGGTGGTTGGGCGGTGGGAAGTAAGGAGTTTCAGTGTTTCGGTGTCAGAGAGGGGAGAAAAGGAGGTTAGGGAGTTGGGGAGGGTAGGAGGGTCAGCAGGGCTGGAGGGTTGGGAGAAGGAATTGCGAATAGCATCAACCTTCTTTTCAAAGAAGGAGACAAAGTCATGAGGTGTGAGTGATGAGGGGGGTGGGGGGGGGAGGGGGGGCCAGAAGAGAGGAGAAAGTTGAAAACAGCTTGTGGGGATTAGAGGCGGCCACGTTAATTTTCGAGTGAAAGAAGGAAGATTTAGCTAGAGAGACAGAGGAATGGAAAGATGATAAGAGGGCATGGAAGGAAGCCATATCACTGGGGAGACAGCCTTTTCCATTTTCTCTCCGCCGCCCGCAGTTCGGTTCGGACAGCTCGTAGAGCATCAGAAAGCCAAGGACTGGGGGGGGGAGCCCCTTTAAGTCAGGGGTCGGCAACCCTGGTCCTGGAGAGCTGCGCAGGGTGTGCTGGCTTTCGTCTCCACCTTAAAATAAGCAACCGATACAGACCCAAGAAACCAGGTGAGGTGAGTTAACTGTGTAATCAACGGCTTTCATTGATCAATTAATGCCAAGTAACAATGAAAGCCAGCACACCCTGCGGCTCTCCAGGACCAGGGTTGCCGACCCCTGCTTTAAGTCATCAGTTTTACCTCCCTTTGTCATTATTTTCACTTGACCAAGAGCCGTCTTCAGAGCATAAAAGCAAATTCAGACATAATCTGGCTTCAAAGCATCAATATTTCCTCTGAACACAAAAAGTACAAAATTTAGAAAAGTGAAGTTTTTTTTAATTCCGAGATTGCGGCAGCCCACCAGGACGGAGTTCAAGAACCACACTGAGACCTACGTGCTCCATTAATTAAGCTTTTCAACTAATGAATGGCAAATGTCCAAAAGAAAGATGAAACTAAAAAAAATATGTAATGCGTTTCAGAACATGAATGAAGAAATATGCTTCAGACAAAAATTTGGTTAATTCAGCATATACTAACCCAGGCAGACAGAGTAAAATAGTTTATTTTCTTTACCGATTCAAATTAAAGAAATGCTCCCGCTTCTCCGTGATGTTCTTAGGCCACGCAACTGACTCATCAACCCAGGGATGGTTCCATACTACCTGGTGACTATTATGTAAGAATTGTCAGTAAACGCAAGATATATAGTCAGCATTCCCAAAAGTCATAGAGACCTTTGTAAAGCAAAGGGGTGCTTCTCCAGGCAGGCAATTACACGAAGCATGATACTCCATGAACATGCATATTCAATAACGTACAAGGTTGAGTCAAATAGCTAACGCAAACTTGCCTATAGACTGCAGAAATATCAGCGTTCTCACGTTACAACCTTGCTCCTGGTTGATCGTGTAGGACCTGCAATAATTTCTGTTAGAAAAAGCAGTATTTATGCAACGAAATGGAGAAGCTGCGTGTACTCTGACCAGTAGGGGGCAATGCAATGCACAGCACGTGGCCACTCAAGCAACTAAACTAAGAGAGCAATAAATGGTTCTGGTAGCGATGGGAACGTTTGTTCATTTCGGGGAGCCGCATCTTTTGGCTCCGTTCGTTCAAAATATTCGTTTGTTTGACTCACTCGTTCGTTCACTTGTACTTCCGGAATGTACGGGCACGAGTCTCATGTGTTACTCAGTTCGTTCGCAGCATTGAACTGCATTGGTTCGCAGCATAAACAAGCCTTCCGCGTGTGGCTCCCTTGCAATATCACTCAGTCGAGTTGCGAAATTGATTTAACATTCCCCCTTTTAATATAAATTTAGTATAACGTGTAAACCGCAACCAAAGTGTCATTGGTTAAATTACCATAATTATTAGCTACCCCTCTTTTAGACAGCATTTGTTGACGCCACTTATTGCCCTGTTGTAGCATAGCCTATTAATCCAAGGAAAACAAAACTAACGCAATATTTTAATTTTTTGGATTGCACCCAGTAAGCGATCTGATCTTGCCCAAAGTCAGTCGGTACCGGCACAGATCCGGTCCGGCGTCACTTGCTTTGCGGGCAGCTGGTCAATACATTGAACATCTGTTTAATTATGCTCTGCAGTATGGATGATACTGCACAAAAGCCATCTTCTTAGGAGCCAAAAAAATAGCATTAATAAACGTTTTTATCTTCCAAAGGTTCATTTCAGTTTTCTTAAGAAATTGTAAGCTATGAGACATTGATGTTAAAGTGAAATTACATAGGCAACAATTACATTATATATAAATTAAGATTACACCTGAAATATATTACTGCACGTACGTTTCAATATACTACCTACAAAAATAAAATGACACGATGTACGTTGTGGTCTTTGCAAAACTATTCATCACTTTTATTGCATAGCCGAACTGACTATATTACAGAAAATTAAAAGACAACATCATTTCGCTAAATACTATCTGTGATATCCTAACTATTCAGCTGGTCCACTGAATGTCTCCTGACACAGTTAACGTTACGCCTCAACAGTTCAAGTTTTGTTCGTTCATTCGTTCAATGGCTCTTTTGGCTCACTCGTTCGTTCAGTCGTTCAATGGCTCTTTTGGCTCACTCGTTCGTTCAGTCGTTCAATGGCTCTTTTGGCTCACTCGTTCGTTCAGTCGTTCAATGGCTCTTTTGGCTCACTCGTTCGTTCATTCGTTCAATGGCTCTTTTGGCTCACTCGTTCGTTCATTCGTTCAATGGCTTCGGGCTCACTCGTTTGTTCAGTCGTTCAATGGCTCATTCGGCTCTTTGTTCACTTGTGGTTGTTTGATTCGCAATTCGGGAAGCCTATCGGCTCGATCACACAATGCTGTCCTGTTAAGTAGCTATTGGACACTGTGCATGTCCCTAAATTCACTATAATGGCTAAGCGGGGCGGGCAGATCTCAGCGCTTGGGGACAGAGCCAAACTAATCTAGCCTTGGCTCATTTGTAAGAATTCTTCAAGAAAAATTCGTTTGCGAACTGCCCATTACTATTTTCTGGTCGGGAAGGAGAGCAAACTGAGTGCTGGTGCAGCTCGGAGAAAGTTTCCAATGTTGTTTCCAATGTAAAAAAAAAACTAAATTTGGACAAAACGTTTTGAAGTTTGATCAAAATGCTTTTTCTGAAACTATTAATGTTTAGAATAATGATGAAGTTTGATTTAAATGCTTTTCTTAAAACCATGTCTGTTCAAACATATTGAGCTGTACAAGAACTCTGAGTACACAAAGTACAAGAAGTTCATTTACTCAGGTGTTTAAAAGGTCATGACGCTGCTTTCTGAATGCGGGCCTAGTGCGTCTTCACAAGGGAAATGTTTTTGTTTGGTGATTGCAGGCTGGGCGGCCTGACATTGCAGGGATGGGGGCTTAAGACAGCTCAGCTGTCATAGAGTGACAGAAAATATTAAGGCGGGTTAAGAGACATTGTGACGTTTGTATGACAGATGATTGGTTAACTATATTGTATGAAGGCTAGGACATTTCCTACTGTTACTTTGGAATTCTCTGGTCTCTTGAAGCTTCTTGCCGGAGCACACAAATTCCCCAGATTAATCTGTTTTATTTTAAACTAAAGATTTATAGTTTGAACAATTATTGACTCGGAGTGCTTTTCCAACATCACTGCCGAAACAACTTCACCCACCTAAAAGGGACAAGGAGGAACAGCGACAGAAATATTACCTGTCACGGACTAGCGCCGCGGCGAGACTAACACTGTTACGGACATGCAACCGCAACACAACACGCTTTACATTTTACACTGAGCGGGAGTAAACAACGCACAGCGGGTGCTTTTAAAAATGTTTCACCACATAAAACAAAGGGTTTACCTGGGTCTGTTCAATCCTGGTCTCACAACCAAACAGGAAGTGAAGGGGACCAGGTGATATTTAAGAAAGGTGAATAGTGGGAACTACCACCTGTTTAATTTAGACAAGGGGGGAATTTGAATAGTACAAGAATGATTGTTTTAATTTCTGTTTAGTACCCCCTTGTTATTCTTGTTATGGCCATGTGTGTTATGTTCTGTTTGATCATTTTTTGTTTTATTTTGTTAATTGATTATATTTATTTTTTTGTGCATGGAAGGTGCCAGGTGGGAGGGGCTATGCCCATTTATAGCTCCAGGAGAGAGCTGAGGGGGCTCCCTTTTTTGTTTGAGACATGGAGTGGGTGTGCTGTGTAATGGGCCTACTTTTTGAGGCATAGCCAAAGTACACGCCATTTTCTTTTGTTTGTTCTAAAATCCTCCTTCTTAGTTTATTATTATTATTATTTGGTTCATCACTGTAAATAAAATACACCTTCAGCACCTCATCATCTCAGTCCCTCGTCCTTCGTGTCTTCCACCCTCGGTGCACCCTAACATTACCTCAACAAACGCGGGTTGAAAGAACCACATAAAGTCTTGCTTGCCCCGCACTGTAACCCCACTGGCTGACGTGAGTTAGAAGATTCCATTGCTAAAGTTTGTGCTAAGGGTAACGTTCACAGTAAAAATAAAAGAACTAACTTTTCTACATCAGTGTCCTTTCTATGCCAACACTGGGTGTAACAGGTAGTTTTATTGGTTTTTATAATTTATTTTAAAAATTTAAAAAACTTTTTTCTTTTATTTTTAAAACACACTCAATAACACAAACAAATCATTTAAACAAACACTTAAACCAAAGGAAACAAAGACATCCAAATGAATGAAAAACAAATTTTAAGAAAAAGTGATTCAAAAATGGTCACAAAATAAAAACACAGAATATCCGACAAAAATCAATATGCAATTCAAAGAAACAAAGGTGGATTAAAAGACCAAGAAATAGGAAAAAGGAAAGTCCATTTCGCTCAGGTTTTACTGTTCTGAGAGGCTTCTGTGTCCCTTGGGGGGGTGGACTATATGATGAATTCTTTCCAGTGGTCCACCCCCCACTTCTCTCTCGCCAGGTTCTTGCTGCCGTGCATGTCCACCAGAATGCCATCCTGGAGGAGGTTTTGGATCCTCCTCCGGAGAGTGACCAGGTCTACGGATGTTTTCTGGTAGACCTTGATGTTCCTCGTCTCCCACAGGACCTGCTTCACGGTATTTATGATCCTCCACTGACGCTGGAGCACGGTGGTCTTGCATCCCCCCGGCGGACCGTAGAGGATGCCCTCAGCCATCAGGGAGGACCTCGGCAGGAACCTGCTCAGGGAGACAGAGGAACAAACAAGGCCCCAGACCCGCCTGGCCACGGAGCACTCCCAGAACAGGTGGTGGATGTGTTCTGAGTCAGTGCATCCGTGGGGGCAGCGTTCAGTCAGGGCTAAGTGCCGGCGATACATAAATGTTCTAGTGGGGAGACACCTATGGGCTGTCATCCAGGCAATGTCTTTTTGTTTGTTTGTAAGACACTTATGTGTCACATTTGCCCAGATGACTTGCGGGTCCAGGTCTGCCCCCCCCCTCGGGAGCGTTACAATTTGTCCAGATCTTAAATGAGCCATAATCATTTTATAGCTCCACGAGGTCAGCCCAGCCCTGGGCAGATCCGTCCTGTAGGCAAAGTCCTTCAGGGCTCGGTAGACGTAGGGGGGGTCCCAGCTGTAGGGTATGGTGAGGTCCAGCACACCCAAGCCCATTGCTCTGAGGAAGGGGGTGGCATAGTACCTGGCAAAGGTACCAGAGGCCTTACCCACCTTCCCTGCATTCTGGATAGTTAACTTTGGTGACTTTTGCTCTGTTTGTTTGTTTGTTAAAAAAAAAAAAAAAAAAAAAAAATCTTAACCTTATCTTTGTTGTACAGGTAGCAGTTGAAATTGTACTTACCTCTAGGGTCTTTCAGCGAACTTATCCCTGGTTATGGGTATGCACTTTGTTGTACGTCGCTCTGGATAAGAGCGTCTGCCAAATGCCAATAATGTAATGTAAATGGACAAGGGTGGCCAGACCCTGCACCATGATGATGTTAACAATGTCTGGGACCCCCCGCCCCCCATTCCGCTCCTCTTTGAGGAGGGTGACGCGTTTAAGCTTTTCCATGGTGCTCCCCCAGACAAAGCGGAAAGCCATCCGGGTAATTAGTTTCCCGGTGGCTTTGTCTGGGGGAAACACCCTCCCCACATAGAGCAGAATGGGTAGGACAATTGCCTTTAGGACAAGGATCTTACCCGCCATGGTCAAGGGCCGTGCACTCCAGCTCCTGATTTTATTTTGGACGTGGCGGAGGGCTCCCTCCCAGCTGGTTCTCCCTCCTCCGTCAGTTTGGAAGGTCACCCCCAGGAGCTTGATGGTATTCCTACGCACAGGGAAGGAAACGGTCAGCTCCTCACTCCAATGTGGAGACAGAAACAGTTCACTCTTGTCCCTGTTGACCAGGGTGCCAGTGGCCACACAGAAGTCGTCCAACACCTTGGTGGCACAAGCGATAGAACGACTATCTGTGGCGACGATGGCAATGTCGTCCATGTACGCCATCACCTTTAGCCATTCCCCCCCCCGCTCCAGGGAGTGGATAGCCCACCACCCCTGGATTGGCCCTGATGGCCTGGAGGAACGGTTCCAGGTAGATGACGTACAGGAGAGATGCTAGAGGGCACCCCTGCCTGACGCCAGACCTGACATCGAACGGGGCAGAGGGCTGTCGATTGACAACCACTCTGCCCGTTATGTCTGTCAGACAGATTTTTGTCCAGCGCAAGAGGGGGCCAGGAATGTTCATTTTCTCTAGCACTCTCTCCAAGCACACATGACTCACCCGGTCAAATGCCTTCTCTTGATCGAGACTGAGAAGGCACAAGGGGGACCTCCGCTCCCCGGAGTGGATGATTAGATCCCTCCCGAGGAGCAGGTTGTCATTTATGGACCTCCCCTGCACGCTGCAGGTCTGGTCCGGTCCGATCACTGATGTTATCAGGCCTTGGAACCTCCCTATCAGCGCCTTCACCATGATCTTATAATCGACTGAGAGGAGGTTGATCGGCCGCCAGTTGCGGAGATCCTTCAGGTCCCCCTTCTTTGGGACAAGAGCTACTGAGCTCTGTCTCAGTGAGGCGCCTAACCGCCCCTCCCTGTACGCAGCCCTGAACACTTCCGCCACGTCCCCCTTCAGGAGATCCCAGTGAGCCTGGTAAAACTCAGCTGGGATTCCGTCAGGGCCCGGAGCTTTGTGTGTATTCAGGGAGTGCACGGCCCTGGTGAGCTCCTCAGTGCTCAACTCCGCTTCCATCTGCTCATCTCCCAGGCGTCTGTCCAGGCAGCCCAGGAAGGTGTCCATGAGAGCCCCGTCTGAGGGCCTCTCGCTGTAAAGGCCCTCGTGGAACTCTCTGGCCACCTCCTGGACCTCCGCCTCTTCAGACACCACCACACCTCTGCTGTTAAAGAGAGACAAGATGTTATTCGTCTTGGTCCGTGCCCTGTGGAAGAAGAACCGCGTGCACTTCTCATCCTCCTGGAGGCCCTGGAGTTTGGAGCGGAAGATCTGTTTCTTCCGCTCTTCCCGGTAGAGGGTTGTGAGGCTCTGCCGAGCTTGTGCGATTTCGCTGCTAACATCCAGGCTTCGGGACTGGAGGAGGCTTAGTCTTTGGAGGGCAGCATTGTTCAAAAACTGCCCTCCCGTCCTTCGCCTTCCTCCGCCCGACTGCCCGGAAGTAGCCCCGCACTCGCTCCTTCACCATCTCCCACCACTCCACCGGGGAGTCAAAGAGATGTTTCAGACTCACCCACTCCAGGTATCTTCCTCGAGAAGGAAAGACGCACCTGGGGGTCTTGGAGATGGCTGATATTCATCCACCAGAGCCCCTTACCCACAGTTATAGGTTTCTCCCAGACCAGGGACACGGTTACCATGTGGTGGTCCGAGAAGTGCACCGCCTTGGTGGAATAGCTGTGCACCTTCAGGCCTGGGGAGAGCAGAAACATGTCAATTCTGGATGAGGAGGAGCCAGAGGAACATGTGTTGGGGAGGAGAGGCACCCCCGGCGTCGCAGAGGGAGAAATCCTTGATGAGGACCGCAGCAGGGTGCCGGAGTGATCCGGTCTTTGTTTGCTGCGGTCCTCATCTCTTAATACACAGTTGAAATCTCCCTCTACGACGACGGGCATTGTGCAGTGTAACAGTGGTGATAATTTAGTGAAAAGGGAGACTCTCTCGGCCACGCTGGTGGGGCCGTACACGTTGACGACCCTGAGTTGGGAACCCCCGACCTCGAGATCGGTGATGAGGATTCGCCCACTCTCCACAATATTGTGTGCTGTTATTTTAACAAAGGCATTTTTCATCAACATGCCGACCCCATCAGCTCTGGCGATGTTAGAGCCAGACCAGAGAGAGTCTCCCATTCTCCATTCCTCCCCCAGAGCGCCATCCCACTCCCGAAACGGAATTCCACATTCCTGGAGCAGGACGACGTCTGAGGGGATCTGTGATAGAATGGAGAAGACAGTGGTGCGTTTGTCAGAGTGTCTGATGCTACGGGTGTTGAGTGTGGTAAGTGTAAAGTTGTGTGCCATGATGTTTATTGTTTGTATGTGTCTGATGATCCGGTATGGCTATTAGCCATATTCTGGCAAATTTGGTTGATTGTATTAAAAATTGTGTCCGGGTTATTGTGGCGCCTACTCACCCCCTGACCATGTTCTCCCATGGGTCTCCCCTCCTGACTGCCTGGGAGGTTCTGTCGTGGAGAGGTGGGGGTGGTTGTTCTTGCCCCAGGCCTCCCCCCAGTGCCTGGGAGGGCCTGGGAGGAGGGGGATGTTGTCGCCCCCTTTTGAGAGTCCGGACCGGGGGCTGGCTGGTCCCTGATGGAATGGGGGTGAAGTGTGCTGATGTTCTGCAAGTTTTCCTTATAGTGTACAGATTTTGGTGGATGAGTAGCAGGTTTGGGAAGGGGATTGGGCCTGGCAAAGATTTGGGACTTTGTACCGGTTTTTTGTTTGATTGTACTGTTTCTCTTTTTGCGTTGATTGGTTGGCGTGCTATTGCTGGGTTTGGAGGCTGGTTGGGTGTATGTTGCGTTTTTGCTGTTGTGGGTGATCTAATTCTTTTTCCCTTCCGTTTAGGTTTTTGCCACGGGGTGATGGAGTTTGTGTCCGAGTCTGCTGATGAGGAGTCTGACCCTCCACCACAATGGGGGTGTCAGAGTCAGGCTCCTCTTTGACTGTGGTGACAGTGGGTTGGGTAACAGGGGGTGCTGTTGAGGTGGGGGTTGCCGGTGTTGTGCTGCAGGGAAGGGTTAGTAGTGTTTGTGTTGTGGGGGTTAGGCTGTCAGGCTGGGGCAAAGGGGGAGTGGGTGCTCTAATGCGTGGTGTGGGGATAGGGTGGGGTGGGGGAGGGGGGGCAGTCATTGACGGTGGTGGGGGCGCGGTGCTCCGGGCCCTGTTCGCGTACGAGAGCGGGCAATCCCGGAAGAGATGCCCCCTCACCCCGCAAAGATTACAGGGCCTCGGGTCACAGCACGCCCTGGTCTCGTGCTCGCCGCCACACGACTTGCACTTGACCACTGTGCAGGCTGCGGCCAAGTGACCTAACTCGCCGCAGTCCCTGCACAGCTTGGGCATGCCGTAATAAAACACCACGCCCCGGTCTCTCCCCAGCGTGATGGTGCTGGGGATGTGACATACCCCCCCCACTGCAGAGGGGTCAGGCTTGAGCTGGACCAGCCATTTCCTGGCCCCGGTCCAGACTCCATCCTCATCCAGGACCCTCCTGGCTTCAGATTTTACTTGCCCGTACCTGCCCAACCACGTACTCACATCGTGGTCCTGTACAGTACACATACTTCTGCCGCATCTGATGAACTGTTGGCCTCAGCTGTAGTTAGGCTTGGCTGCACCCTATTGTCGTGAGCCACGGACCCCTTGCCGAGCTCAGACCTCACGTTCCCACGAGCAGTACCTCACCATGAGGTGTCTCGGGGACAAACTCAAGTACTCCGAACGTCCTGGAGCCCTGGTAAGTTCTACTGAACTTCCAGTCCAGTCTCGAAGTGAAGGGTGTGATGCAAATCTGGTATTCGATGTCCTGTATTCAATGTATTCCTCTAAAGAATCTTTATCACATATGATTATAGTAAGATATACTTTATTATAATCAATCAAAAGAATAGTTATACAGATTACAGTGTACATATCATCTTTTGCAGTTTGCTGATCACATGCAAGTTACATATACCCCTTTAGCTCTTTCTAATTTACCTTTCCACCTATGATGTTTAAAAATCTAGGTACACCCCTCAAATATCCATCCTCTTTGGCCTTTACCTTATCTTATGGCTCCCCCTTCTGGACGTTTAATAGAAACTATTCCTAGAATATTATATTTATCTAACTATGATAACTTCTCTACATTTTTCTACCTTATATAGTACCTTAATGAGAAATAAAAGATATTAAAATAAAAGGAAACTTATAATGTGTTACTTTTCCTACTTCTACAAGTAATATAGATTATAATTACCACTCCAGCTTGGTTATAGTTGTTCTGCATGGCTCTTTCTTCAGCTGAGTCCGCACCGCGTACGTCACTCCTCTCCATATCCATATCCTGGACTCCAGCTTGACTACAGCTGTCTTGTGTTGCTCTCTCTTCAACAGCTCGTAGATATCTTGTGAGGCTAAATTCTAAGATCCTACCCTAAGGTCTAAAAGCTTATTCCTTATATATCTTTTTTGCATACAAAAGTGTACCTTGTTGATAAGAAATGTCCCCAATATTTCAAGCGGGAAGACATTTATCTCTTATGTAACTTGTTTTTTAATGACCATATTCATTATTTCTTTTTTACCAACTGTCATTTTCTCATACTGAAATTTCCCCAATACTTTATCTCATGTGCCCCTCCGGTTTGGGAATATCCACCATCTTAATATACGAGTGGAAAAACACTAGCTTTTTTGTATTTTTTTAAGGAACCTATTCATCACTGGTGTCTGTTTCAATTTCATAGTCTCTCCTTGACTTCCTCCACACCTTGATCTCATGCAAGCCAGAAGTTAATGCCTGCCACCATCTCAATACACTCTTCAGGCGCCCCTTTTTGTGGCGCCTTAAGGGATCTACAAAGGACATCCAGCCAATAGCTGAGTGTAAATCATCCCCCAACTTCTTCTACAGTCAGTCCTTTGAATCTATCCGATAAATTATTTGTGCTATAATCAGGAAGGCCCTTGAAGCCTCTTAATATTCTTTCGATATTGACATCCCTTCCATTTTCCTTATCTCTCCTACATTTTTCCATCTCCTCATATTCTTTGATCTCCCAATTATCTTCATTATTTTTCTCATCCTGTTGCTTTAACCAGGCCTTGTGCTCCTCCCCTGTAGGAGCAAGCCCGCACGTGTCAACCAAGTATGTTACCACATCTACCGTCTCCTTGAATGCCAAACTCCCTGGGTCACCAATTTCCCGTTCAGCATCTTCCATGGTCATGCTAGAACACATTCTACGCATGGCCTCAGTCAGGCCTTTAGCCTTGCTCTCTAAAACCCTGAATCTAAGTCCTCTGACTTCAGACTCCTCAGTATCCATATACGGTTGTACATTTATCTTGTACCACATATTTTTCTTCTTACGGGCGTTCTTACTACCACCTCGATGGCGTGTGCGAGGGGTTAACAATGCATTCCTTCTTAACCCATCGCAGGTCAATCTCTCATCAGGGGGGCCTAGGGCCGGGTCCTCGACACTATGTACAGTCTCTTTGGAATCTGGGCTTTAGCCTTTTGTTGTCCTGTCCTGTTTTTGTTCATTCCCTGACTTTTACACACCCGTTCAATGTGTCCCTTTTTACCACACTTCCTGCACTCCACATCCTTACTCACCATCAACACTCAGCAGCAAAATGTCCTGTTTTGTCGCACTGGTAACATTTGCTCTGAGCTCCCTTTTCATCGGCGGAGACCTTGTGCAGTTTTCCACTGCTTTCACTGAGGTGATGAGCCGCTAATTCCATGGACACACTCATTTCAATAGCTTTATCCAATGTAAGTGCACTTTCAGTTAGCAGGCGTTTCTGAGAAGCTCCACTCCTCAGGCCGCACACGAGCCTGTCCCTTACGGTGTCATTCAGTACATCATTGAATTCACAATGCTCAGCTAGCTTTCTTAGTGCAGCTGCAAACACTGCTACGGACTCCCCTTCCTCTTGGTTCCTTTTATGGAAGCGAAAACGCTCAGCAATCACCAGGGGCTTAGGTGAAAAGTGAGCTGTTAAAGCAGCCACTATACTTTCATAGCTTTTGGTCCCGGCTTGTCTGGCTGGACCAGGGCACGTAGCAAGTTATATGTTTTTGGCCCCATTACACTTAAGAACATAGGCACAAGCTTCTCGCCTTCAATGCTACTCAAAACATTCCGTGTAGGACTTCCACTGCTCCATATTTTCATCAAAGGCGCCAATGCTTCCTAGTATCCCCATCATTTTAGCCTTGTTAGCAACTTGTTAGCCAGTACTCACGCTCCTTTGTTAACTGATTTATCTGCCAACGTAGTCGTCCTCCCAACGATGAAGCTAATCATCCGCTAGCCGCATTCTTGGAAAACAGTCCGCTCAAAACTTTTCTTTCAAACGAAACACACGCAGATCACGATAATCCTCGTCGCCACTTTGTCGTATATTGCCTGAGTTTCATTCCCCTTTAAACTCTTGCTACAACATAAATCAGACGGAGACGGACTTGAACAATACCAGGAGAGTCGTCCTTTATTTTACTTCCAGAAACAACATGTGACCCGAAGGTCTCTTAAATCAGAACAGTTAGTAAGGCACTAGCCAATTGGTGGCAGTAACAGAGTATAACACCCAATACCCGAATATATGACAGAACCCAGCATCAGGGTCCAAAACCTCGGACAGGTGTGTCTAATGTGCAGTGCAGAGCAAAGCTTTGAAGCAGACCACAGGTCATCAGCCATCACTGCTCTTTTTAATACAGCTAACAACATGACCAAGAATGTGGTTCTTTATGGGAATCAATATTTGATTGAGCTTTGTGTATAGCAACTTTGAGTGTCCTTTTTGTGCCTGTTGGTTGAGAATTTGAGATCTGGTTTATATAGAAAAAAACGAAATTATTTAAAATTCAACATTTTGACACCCAATGATTCATCATTGTGGCAATCGCCCAAATTATAATTTCGTTTTGTATGCTATTCTCTAAAAATAAATGTTTTCCTTAAAAATGTCAGCTTGATCTTAAAAAATAATTGCCGAAACTTAAATGACGTTTTGTTTTGTCAGCCGTCCTTAAGAAAATAATTGTTCTTATCACATCGTACAGGCATACAAACTGCCCTTCACAAATGTGTTCTTGTCAAAAATAATTGACATGACATGTTACATCAAACGCTCAAAAATAAATGACATTTTGCATCACAGGCTATATAAAAATAAATGTTCTTATCGCATTGTACAGGCATACAGCTGTTCTGCAAACTGTCTTTGCCAAAGTTAGACCCCCCCCCCCTACACAAGACTTCCTGTCCTGCACGGTTCATACCTGAACTGTCCTTAACATCGATAGCCCACCCCCACAACGCCAGGCATCCTGCCCTGCAAGCAGTTTTCTAACACAGAGGAATCATTCGGTATTTTCCAACTTTTCTTAAGCATACACATTATTTTATTCAATTCAGGTTACATATGGGTCAGGATACTTCTAGCACAAATGAGCAGTTAATCAGTTTGAAAATATGTAGGCATACTTAATCGTACTTTAACAATTGATTAATGGTGGTTTCTTGCGTTTCCATTAGCTCATCTGTAATGAATTACATAGGTTCATTGGATTACATATTCTACAGTTGACACTGTGGTTTCTTGCGTTTCCATAAGCTCATCTGCAATTAATGATATAGGTTCATTGGCTTGCATATTGATTACATGGGTAATAGGCAGCATACATGTGATATATATCGATTATAGGCCGCATACATATTGGTATACTTTTGGCATGAAGCTTTAAGAGTTTTGGAGGAACCAGCTTGCTCAACTCTAACAGTTTGACGGTTTAATCTGATTTTGACTTGTGAGTGATTTGTCATAAAATGGAGATAGAACATCTTGTTCTGTGAATTTTTCCTACAGTAATTTTCCTAAAAAGAAATACGGGTTTAGTAGTTGAACTCATACCAGGCAGCCCTGTAGGAGGGGTCTACAGTAAGCCCAGTTTCTTAAAGAGCCTGTAGGAGACCTGGTTCTCCTCCTCAATGTAGCAGTACACAGGGTAACCCTGGGCATGGAGCCTTGCTGCCATGGTGCTCACCAGGATCTTGGCATAGCCCTTCCCCCTGTGCTCTGGCAGGGTGTACAGCAACCCCATGGCACAGTAACCATACAGCAGCACCCAGGAAACTGGACGGCCTTCTTCATCAGTGATGCAACATGTGGGGAAGTGGCTTATCAGATGTTTGATTAGTTGAAAACCTTTTTCATCATCTCCATATTTCCAGGTTTTATTCACCAAACCGACATGGAATTCATTCAGGGAGGAGATCCTGGCCTCCATATCTCTGTGGGGAAGGACAGGAACACAGGACTTAGGTTGAGGAAAAAGGCCTGTTTCATGACCAGACATTTGGATTTCATATAGTAAATTAACTTCAGCTGAACCTTGACCTCACATGAAAAGTAAGGTCTCTGTGCCAATGAGAGGACATTCAGTTCCACACCATTGGGTATGTCTCAAAACACACAAAAACCACCAATGGCAAATGCAAGGGAGCTTCTAAAGATATGAGAATGGGAATGACCAACTGAATGTACCTGCTCACTGTCAGGTGAGGAAGGTGATTTGGGTCTTGTAATTCCAGGAGGTGAGTTACACCACACGGTCTCATTGTGACATCTTTTGTGGCAGAAATGTCCTTCAACATGGTGGTATGAAGCATGTCAATCCCTTCAGAAAACAAGAGAAACCCATAATATGAATCATAAAAACACATGGTTGCAATGGCTAGAAAGGTTAAAAAGGAAGAAGAAAATTATCCACCTCCAATTTTCAAGTATTTATTCCAATCTAAGATGCTGTCTTCTGTCAACATTCTCTTAAGAACCTTCTCATCAGTACTGAAGAAAGTCAGTTCCTCATTTTTAAGCAGGGTGTGTTCACTCTGTTCATGCCATTAAAAAAAAACAGTTACTCAAACAATGGACATGTAATATGTATTCATATTGAATACAGTACAATTCTGAAATTGACTGGATGAAGAGAATAAGTGATTGAACATACACATACATAATATGCAAAATGTAGTCACCTGTGGGTGCGGTCGACAAATGATGGTTTTAAAATCAGGCCGGGAGTCCACAACAACCTCTAGTGTATGTGGTTTGTCTCTATTCATACCAAACAGATATCCATAAACCTAAAGGGCAAAATACAAAAATGTTCTTATTCACAGTTTTATTTCATAGCGAGACTCTCTCCACCCTGTTACACATTCCATGTGTGGAGGGAAGGATCGCCCTGATCATTAGACGTGGATATTCTTTCAGACACACTGACTGCCGGCCACGCCCTGATTAATGCTCTATTAAGCCCAGTCTACAGCAAACAGCCAACTTGAGATGAGACCAGAATTATGGTTGTGTCTATCAAAGCTGGCTGGGTTGGGGACCAGTAGCTTGTGTTCAGCCCTGCCTCAGCTAGTGTGTCAAACTGACACTTACAGTCAGCCTTGCATCTTACAGGCTGAGCTGCCTTCCAGTTCTTCTGTTTCTCTGTTTGTCCTGTGCATCTCTTCCCTGTCAGATGTGCACATCGTGTTTGTTTGTTTTGTACCTTGCTGGGTGCTACTGCTCCATCTCCTTGTAGGGTGTCTTGCACAGTTTCCCCATACATATGGAACAGAGTGGAGAGATAGTCTCCATATGAAAGAGAGCGTATTGGTTATGTTGTAACCATGGTTCTCTGGTGTAGACAACTCGGAGGCAGGGTTGATCAAATGTTCCGTGCCAACTCCAGTGCTTTATAGAGCATGAATCAGGGCGTGGCTGGGACAACCGGGGTGTCATAAAGAATATCCACGTCGAATGACCAGAGGGGATCCTTCCCTCTACATATGGAATATGTAACCAGGGTATCAACACAGTATACAACCAGAACAGTTTCCACTGCATGCTTCATACACATGGTTGCATGTGTAACAGGTGAAAAAATTGCCTGAGTCCGAGGTGGGATTTGAACCCCTGCCTCTCACGCGTTACCAGTCAGCTAAAAACGAAGTCGCCTCTGGCCAAGCGCAAGAAAGTTCTTTTTGAATTTGAGGGTTACGTCATCGGGGAGTGTTGCCGCGATAACCTGCTACCAGCCTTCGCTTTCACTGCACCATCCATGCTTACTAGCGAACTAGCTGAGCTAACCATGCTACACTCACCCCCCTTTGACTTCCTTCTCCATGTGAAACTCCGCAGCGACCATTTTATTTTATTTTTTTTTTACTCCACCCAGATCCGAGTCACGGCACCAATGTAACAGGTGAAGAAATTGCCTGAGTCCGAGATGGGATTTGAAAATGCGTATGGTGGGATTTGAGGGTTACGTCATCGGGGAGTGTTGCCGCGATAACCTGCTACCAGCTTCGCTTTCACAGCACCATCCATGCTTACTAGCGAACTAGCTGAGCTAACCATGCTACACATGCTTTAATAATACTCAAAATAGAAACATTCATCCTTGAAAATTAAGAAAATAAATGACTGAATATGCAGTACAATTTTAAAATATTTACATAAATTGGTTTCAAATTGGCTCAATACAATTATTTTCAAGAATTAATAATTTTTTACATTACATTATTGGCATTTGGCAGACGCTCTTATCCAGAGCGACGTACAACAAAGTACATACCCATAACCAGGGATAAGTTCGCTGAAAGACCCTAGAGGGAAGTAATTTCAACTGCTACCTGTACAACAAAGATAAGGAGGAGGGCCTTTTTTTTTCTTTTCTTTTTTTGAGAACAAAGAAACAAACAAACAGAGCAAAAGTGACCAAAGTTAACTATCCAAACACTACAACACAACATTTTATCCGTACAAAGCTATTTTCACCATCTAAGCTACTTCTAGTGATTTCACTCTATGTGGAACCTGCCAAAATAAATAATGTATACATTACCATGGAGCTTTTCGGTAAGTATGACCGCAGAACCTTTTCTGCTTGTTGTAACGCAGCCTCATTTAAAATCTTCATCTTTTCAAGACACGATATCCAGTTAAATATGATTGCAACATTTGTTTGGAAGGTGAGATGAGTTGTGGGGGTGTGTCTCCACTTTTTTTTTTTTTTTTCAGGCTAAACTCATTGGAGCAGTGTACCCTACTTTGGCAGGTAAAGCCTGAAGTAGGCGTTCCATTTGGAGTTTAGCAAGATGTTTTGTCATGTAACACAGTGTAGCACCTACACCGGGTGATTGACAAGGGAAAAGATGGTCTTCCCTAGTCAGCGAAACTGCCCAAAGATAGGTGTGCCAAGCTTGTGGCATCATATTCAAAAAGACTTGAGGCTGTAATTGCTGCCAAAGGAGCATCAACAAAGTATTGAGCAAAGGCTGTGAATACTTATGTACATGTGATTTCTTAGTTTTTTATTTTTAATAAATTTGCTAAAATTTCAAAACAACTTTCATGTTGTCGTTATGGGGTGTTGTGTGTAGAATATTGAGGAAAAAAATGAATTTATTCAATTTTGGAATAAGCCTGTAACATAACAAAATGTGGGAAAAGTGAAGCGCTGTGAATACTTTCCGGATGCACTGTATATGCAGTATTTTACTGTGGATCTGTTTCATCAGACAATGCTCACCTGTGATATGCAAAAATGGCAATTTCCCTCACAAAAGTCAGTTAATCTGTTCTTACTGTGGATTAGCAGGGAAAGTAGGTAAAAACTCAAACAAATGTTCACAGTGTGAGGATATCAGACTCTTGTGTGGTTATCCGTGACTCTACCTTTTTCCACATTTCTTTAAAAAACGTCTTTCGTTTTGCGTTCCCTCCCTAAAAAATATATAAATATATATAAAATGTATATATTTTCATGCTCACTAAGAGAAGTTGCTGAGTATCTGTGTGAGTTAAACATTAATAAATCACAGGCCGAGCTTTATTGCAAACATCTACTTAACAGGTATTTCAGCAAAGTCACCCCACCTCACTTGTAATTTTCCAAACAAGAAATATTGGTTTAGTAGTTGAACTCAACCCAGGTGGCCCTGTAGGAGGGGTGCTCAGTAAAGCCCAGTTTCTTAAAGAGCCTGTAGGAGACCTGGTTCTCCTCCTCGATGTTGCAGTACACAGGGTAACCCTGGGCATGGAGCCTTGCTGCCATGGTGCTCACCAGGATCTTGGCATAGCCCTTCCCCCTGTGCTCTGGCAGGGTGTACAGCAACCCCATGGCACAGTAATCATACAGCAGCACCCAGGAAACTGGACGGCCTTCTTCATCAGTGATGCAACATGTGGGGAAGTGGCTTATCAGATGTTTGATTCGTTGAAAACCTTTTTCATCATCTCCAAATTTCTAGGTTTCACCAAACCGACATTGGATTATGTTGCAGATAACATGGCTGTGTCATATAGGTGAGGTGCAGGGGGCTGAGATACAGAATTTGTGCCTACCTGCTCACTCTTAACTGACTGGACATCACCCATTTCACTGTTATAGGCTTCCAATCTGGCTCGAGGTCCTTCCACAACCTTCAGCCTGAAGACCTTCCAGCTCAGATCTGTGAATTTCCTGTTCTTTCTTGTGCTGCTCTTCTAGAGCTTTTATCCTTTCTCTTTGCTTACTTTCCTCTTGCACAATCTTGTATTCAGACCGTTTTGATGCTAGCTCTGCTGCTGCATCAGCCCGTTATATGAAGACGAGGAATGATGGCTCCTATTTGACTGGGCAGCGGTAGAACCATTCATTGAGAGAGCATAGTCACGATCCAGCAGCCCACACAGACGACATCTTTCATTTTCTGCATCCAAATCTGCAGTAATCCCTGTTAATCTTTCATAGATGATTTTGATAATGTCACTGGTTACTGCTTCACATGCATCAACCTTTCGCCTTAAATCAGCTCTTGGTGCTCCCTGACCTCTTACTTCAATGTAAAGTCTGTTTCCCCTTTCTCTAAACTGTCCACAAGTGAAGACAGGTGTTCTTTAGTCATTTCTGACTTTAGTTTCTCTCTTGCCTCACGCGCTTGGATTTTCCACTGTTCGTATAAGCCGGTAAATCTTTTTTCCTTTTTACTTGCTTCTTCCTGTTGATAAGTAAGCATTTTTTCTGTTGGCATTCTGATACGCTCAGAGTGGCAAGGTTTGTCTGTATCACTCGGAACTTTTCACTGCAGATCAGCCAACATTTTTTCTTTACCTTTGATTGTTTCCTTTATATATCCTGCCTTGTCGTATCACTCGTTTTGAAGCAAGCCGTTAAGATGCTGAATTTCTTTGATTAGATTGTCTATCTGTTCATGAATGTCCTTAAAGCTCTCGAATGAGGCTTCTGCGCCTTTTTCAGCCACTTTCAGTGCATCCAGAGACATTATAGGTATCGTTCAGTTTCCAGACAAATTCTGCCACCTGTTGTCCGCAGCGGGTATTTACTTTATAGACTCGAGACCACGTTGTGCAGCATGGGGGCGGCTGGTCAAGTTCTGACTGTAGCGTCCCAGTATAATTAAGAACAAGCCTGGACTGATGATCTAAAGACGTTTAGAGCTCCAATTACCTTCATTGACCAACGTAAGAACGTGTTGCCCTTTCCGACTGGCGCTAATTTCCCGTTACTCTCCCCGTTCACTAGTTTTATCTCGTTGCGTTAATGCACCATTTATCCTTTCCGTTCCTATCTACGTTCACTTTATGAAATAAGAATATAATGTCAAAAGAAAAGCACGTCCGGTTAACACGAATAACAAAATAAAATAACAAATACAAATTATGCACGTATGCTTAACTTATGCATTTACTATGAACTGAGACATTTTTGAATTAAATCATTTTTAAACATTGAGGTCATTTACACATACATTGGGCCTCATTTATCAAACGTGAGCCGAACGAACTAAATTCTTTGGAAATGTATTTGCAAATACAATGTGGGATTGATCAAAGTTTTCGGATGTCAGTTTTTTCGTGGGAGCCGAACGAACTTCAGGAGTGGTCTCAGCGGATCGTATTGTGCGCGGAAATGAAAGGAATGAATGCGTTTATTATTCCATTCATTTATATTTTATTTTGAAAAAATATTTGAATAAGCCAGTAATCCTGATTAATTGATGCTTGACTGGAGTTGAATATTGAAACAAGTCCACGCCCTTGTTATGTGGGATTTCCAGTAGCGTGCACACGTTCTTTGTCAGTTGGCCGGGCTTGCCGGGCTGATAATTACTCCTGATTTTGTGGGTCTGTCTCAGGGTTTACTCCAAAGTTTCTCCAATGGCTCCAACATGCACTTCCTCAACCGAGTACAGGCACAACCGCCGCCTCGCTTTTCGCGGGCCAGGGTTTTATACCCAAATGTATCACTTAATGCAGTTCTCACTTAGGTCCGCTCCGGACAACCTAAACTAGTTGTGTTTTCTCACCCTCATTTTTACACACAAAATCAGGAATAACATTTAGGATACAATGCGGATGCATAAACAACCTGGTTCATTATAAAGTACATGAAACCCTTAACAGTATATGCTATTCTGAACACTTAGCATAATGTTATTGAAATGTAAAACACATTAAAATGTATATTTCCAGGGTGATGACGTTGAACATGTGACAGTGTGTTCGCTAGCGCCCCCATGTGCATCTCGCCCAACACAACAGAATGCACTGCGAACACAAATCTGTCAAAATATAAATTCCATAAAACACATGAAGTTTGCTAAAAGCGAAGCCAACAAGTCTAAGTGTATAGCCGCTCTTAACATTACGTAAATGTATTGCTTGAGCCTATTCGAAGATTTGGGGCATGGCGTAGGCAAGAGGGCACGTTTCGTTGCTCGCATTTGATTTCAGAAGTTGACATGAACTGTTTTCCCCAGTCAGAAGCTGGTCATTCGGTCATTCCGAAATGATGTGAACGCAGCATAAAACTCTTTTTCGATTACATTATTGCTTGAATAGAAGATGAAAGCATGGCTTACTTCCAGAACGTGGTCAGGTGCTTTCCGTCCTCAGCTTCTTGTGGACTGGCACAGGAAAGTGAAAATACATCGTTGCTTGATGATCCCGCAGTAACGTCTCTCCTATAATGAGATAACTTTGCCTCCAGTTTTATGTCAACCAAATAAATTTTTATATATATGTCCATGCTCACAAAGAGAAGTTGCTGAGTATCAGTGTGAGTCAAACTGTCATGTTCCTGTGTTCTGTGTGCTAGTTCATCATTGTTTATTATCATCATTCTTGTAATTTATTATTTTTCATATTCATGTCTGGTGTTCTGTTTATATTCGTTAGTCTTTGCACTCGTCTTCCCCTGTGATGTGATGAGTCTGAATGTTTTCTAGCCCAGTCACTCCCTTGTCTGCGTGCCCCACTATTCGGGTGCTTAGGGGGTTCAGCCTTCCTTCCAATCTTACATTCCTTACTTCCTGCTTTCTCTCCATTTCATGTTTGTACATAGCACTAATATACTAATCCCAACTAACATAGAATTTGTACAGTACTAATTATACTATCACACTAATATGTTTGTCAAACTAACAAACTAACATTCACTAGTTTTGGGTATTTGTAATTAAAATCACTTAACTAACTTACTAACGCATCTCCAGTTTCAATTCTGTTCTGTAACTCCGCCTCCCTATTCTATCACTGATGACTTGCTTAGTAGTTGAACTCAAACCAGGTGGCCCTGTAGGAGGGGTGCTCAGTAAAGCCCAGTTTCTTAAAAAGCCTGTAGGAGACCTGGTTCTCCTCCTCGATGTAGCAGTACACAGGGCAACCCTGGGCATGGAGCCTTGCTGCCATGGTGCTCACCAGGATCTTGGCATAGCCCTTCCCCCTGTGCTCTGGCAGGGTGTATAGCATCCCCATGGCACAGTAATCATACAGCAGCACCCAGGAAACTGGACGGCCTTCTTCATCAGTGATGCAACATGTAGGGAAGTGGCTTATCAGATGTTTGATTACTTGGAAACCATTTTCATCACCTCCACGTTTCCAGGTTTCATTCACCAAACCGACATGGAATTCATTCAGGGAGGAGATCCTGGCCTCCACATCTCTGTGGGGAAGGACAGGAACACAGAACACAGGTAGAGGAAAAAGGCCTGTTTTGTGACCAGTCATTTGGATTTCATTTAGTCAATAAACTTCAGTAAGATCTCTGTGCCAATGAGAGGACACTCAGTTGCACACCATTGGGTATGTCTCAACAAAACACAAAAACCACCAGTGACAAATGCAAGGGAGCTTCAACTAAAGATATGAGAATGGGAATGACCAACTGAATGTACCTGCTCACTGTCAGGTGAGGAAGGTGATTTGGGTCTTGTAATTCCAGGAGGTGAGTTACACCACACGGTCTCATTGTGACATCTTTTGTGGCAGAGATGTCCTTCAACATGGTGGTATGAAGGATGTCAATCCCTTCGGAAAACAAGAGAAACCCATAATATTAATCATAAAACACATGGTTGCAATGGTTAGAAAGGTTAAAAAGGAATAAGAAAATGATCCACCTCGAATTTTGAAGTATTCTTTCCAATCTAAGCTGTCTTCTGTCAACATTCTCTTAAGAACCTTCTCATCAGTACTGAAGAAAGTCAGTCCCTCATTATGAAGCAGGGTGTGTTCACTCTGTTCATGCCATTAAAAAAATAATCAGTGGACAAATGTAATATACATTCATATTGAATACAGTACAATTCTGAAATTGACTGGATAAAGAGAATAAGTGATTGAACATACACATACATAATATGCAATATGTAGTCACCTGTGGGTGCGGTCGACAAATGATGGTTTTAAAATCAGGCCAGGAGTCCACAACAACCTCTAGTATATGTGGTTTGTCTCTATTCATAGCAAACAGATATCCATAAGCCTAAAGGACAAAATACAAAATTTGTATTGTTCACAGTTCCATATGTGGAGGGAAAGATAGTGTCGTGAGCCACGGACCCCTTGCCGAGCTCAGACCTCACGTTCCCATGAGCAGTACCTCACCATGAGGTGTCTCGGGGACGAACTCAAGTACTCCGAACGTCCTGGAGCCCTGGTAAGTTCTACTGAACTTCCAGCCCAGTCTCAAAGTGAAGGGTGTGATGCAAATCTGGTATTCAATGTCCTGTATTCAATGTATTCCTCTAAAGAATCTTTATCACATATGATTATAGTAAGATATACTTTATTATAATCAATCAAAAGAATAGAGTTACACAGATTACAGCGTAAATATCATCTTTCAGTTTGCTGATCACATGCAAGTTACATATACCCCTTTAGCTCTTTCTAATTTACCTTTCCACCTATGATGTTTAAAAATCAAGGTACACCCCTCAAATATCCATCCTCTTTGGCCTTAGCCTTATCCTATAGCTCCCCCTTCTGGACGTTTAAAAGAAACTATTCCTAGAATATTATATTTATCTAACTATGATAACTTCTCTACATTTTTCTACCTTATATAGTACCTTAATGAGAAATAAAAGATATTAAAATAAAAGGAAACTTATAATGTGTTACTTTTCCTACTTCTACAAGTAATATAGATTACAATTACCACTCCAGCTTGGTTATAGTTGTTCTGCGTGGCTCTTTCTTCAGCTGAGTCCGCACCGCGTACGTCACTCCTCTCTCCATATCCATATCCTGGAGTGGCGCGCAGAGGGAGCGCGCCACTCCAGCTTGACTACAGCTGTCTTGTGTTGCTCTCTCTTCAACAGCTCGTAGATATCTTGTGAGGCAAAATTCTAAGATCCTACCCTAAGGTCTAAAAGCTTATTCCTTATATATCTTTTTTGCATACAAAAGTGTACCTTGTTGATAAGAAATGTCCCCAATATTTCAAGCGGGAAGACATTTATCTCTTATGTAACTTGTTTTTTAATGACCATATTCATTATTTCTTTTTTACCAACTGTCATTTTCTCATACTGAAATTTCCCCAATACTTTATCTCATGTGCCCCTCCGGTTTTGGGAATTTCCACCATCTTAATATACGAGTGGAAAAACACTAGCTTTTTTGTATTTTTTTAAGGAACCTATTCATCACTGGTGTCTGTTTCAATTTCATAGTCTCTCCTTGACTTCCTCCACACCTTGATCTCATGCAAGCCAGAAGTTAATGCCTGCCACCATCTCAATACACTCTTCAACTTCTTCTACAGTCAGTCCTTTGAATCTATCCAATAAATTATTTGTGCTATAATCAGGAAGGCCCTTGAAGCCTCTTAATATTCTTTCGGTATTGACATCCCTTCCATTTTCCTTATCTCTCCTACATTTTTCCATCTCCTCATATTCTTTGATCTCCCAATTATCTTCATTATTTTTCTCATCCTGTTGCTTTAACCAGGCCTTGTGCTCCTCCCCTGTAGGAGCAAGCCCGCACGTGTCAACCAAGTATGTTATCACATCTACCGTCTCCTTGAATGCCAAACTCCCTGGGTCACCAATTTCCCGTTCAGCTTGTTCAGCATCTTCCATGGTCATGCTAGAACACATTCTACGCATGGCCTCAGTCAGGCCTTTAGCCTTGCTCTCTAAAACCCTGAATCTAAGTCCTCTGACTTCAGACTCCTCAGTATCCATATACGGTTGTACATTTATCTTGTACCACATATTTTTCTTCTTACGGGCGTTCTTACTACCACCTCGATGGCGTGTGCGAGGGGTTAACAATGCATTCCTTCTTAACCCATCGCACGTCAATCTCTCATCAGGGGGGCCTAGGGCCGGGTCCTCGACACTATGTACAGTCTCTTTTGGAATCTGGGCTTTGGCCTTTTGTTGTCCTGTCCTGTTTTTGTTCATTCCCTGACTTTTACACACCCGTTCAATGTGTCCCTTTTCCCCACACTTCCTGCACTCCACATCCTTACTCCAACACTCAGCAGCAAAATGTCCTGTTTTGTCGCACTGGTAACATTTGCTCTGAGCTCCCTTTTCATCGGCGGAGACCTTGTGCAGTTTTCCACTGCTTTCACTGAGGTGATGAGCCGCTAATTCCATGGACACACTCATTTCAATAGCTTTATCCAATGTAAGTGCACTTTCAGTTAGCAGGCGTTTCTGAGAAGCTCCACTCCGCACACGAGCCTGTCCCTTACGGTGTCATTCAGTACATCATTGAATTCACAATGCTCAGCTAGCTTTCTTAGTGCAGCTGCAAACACTGCTACGGACTCCCCTTCCTCTTGGTTCCTTTTATGGAAGCGAAAACGCTTAGCAATCACCAGGGGCTAAGGTGAAAAGTGAGCTGTTAAAGCAGCCACTATACTTTCATAGCTTTTGGTCCCGGGCTTGTCTGGCTGGACCAGGGCACGTAGCAAGTTATATGTTTTTGGCCCCATTACACTTAAGAACATAGGCACAAGCTTCTCGCCTTCAATGCCATTTGCTTTAGCAAAGTACTCAAAACATTCCGTGTAGGACTTCCACTGCTCCATATTTTCATCAAAGGCGCCAATGCTTCCTAGTATCCCCGTCATTTTAGCCTTGTTAGCAACTTGTTAGCCAGTACTCACGCTCCTTTGTTAACTGATTTATCTGCCAACGTAGTCGTCCTCCCAACGATGAAGCTAATCATCCGCTAGCCGCATTCTTGGAAAACAGTCCGCTCAAAACTTTTCTTTCAAACGAAACACACGCAGATCACGATAATCCTCGTCGCCACTTTGTCGTATATTGCCTGAGTTTCATTCCCCTTTAAACTCTTGCTACAACATAAATCAGACGGAGACGGACTTGAACAATACCAGGAGAGTCGTCCCTTTATTTTACTTCCAGAAACAACATGTGACCCGAAGGTCTCTTAAATCAGAACAGTTAGTAAGGCACTAGCCAATTGGTGGCAGTAACAGAGTATAACACCCAATACCCGAATATATGACAGAACCCAGCATCAGGGTTCAAAACCTTGGCCAGGTGTGTCTAATGTGCAGTGCAGAGCAAAGCTTTGAAGCAGACCACAGGTCATCAGCCATCACTGCTCTCTTTAATACAGCTAACAACATGACCAAGAATGTGGTTCTTTATGGGAATCAATATTTGATTGAGCTTTGTGTATAGCAACTTTGAGTGTCCTTTTTGTGCCTGTTGGTTGAGAATTGGAGGATTTGAGATCTGGTTTATATAGAAAAAAACGAAATTATTTAAAATTCAACATTTTGAAACCCAATGATTCATCATTGTGGCAATCGCCCAAATTATAATTTCGCTTTGTATGCTATTCTCTAAAAAAAAAATGTTTTCCTTAAAAATGTCAGCTTGATCTTAAAAAATAATTGCCGAAACTTAAATGACGTTTTGTTTTGTCAGCCGTCCTTAAGAAAATAATTGTTCTTATCACATCGTACAGGCATACAAACTGCCCTTCACAAATGTGTTCTTGTCAAAAATAATTGACATGACATGTTACATCAAACGCTCAAAAATAAATGACATTTTGCATCACAGGCTATATAAAAATAAATGTTCTTATCGCATTGTACAGGCATACAGCTGTTCTGCAAACTGTCTTTGCCAAAGTTAGACCCCCCCCCCCCCTACACAAGACTTCCTGTCCTGCACGGTTCATACCTGAACTGTCCTTAACATCGATAGCCCACCCCCACAACGCCAGGCATCCTGCCCTGCAAGCAGTTTTCTAACACAGAGGAATCATTCGGTATTTTCCAACTTTTCTTAAGCATACACATTATTTTATTCAATTCAGGTTACATATGGGTCAGGATACTTCTAGCAAAAATGAGCAGTTAATCAGTTTGAAAATATGTAGGCATACTTAATCGTACTTTAACAATTGATTAATGGTGGTTTCTTGCGTTTCCATAAGCTCATCTGTAATGAATGACATAGGTTCATTGGATTACATATTCTACAGTTGACACTGTGGTTTCTTGCGTTTCCATAAGCTCATCTGCAATTAATGATATAGGTTCATTGGCTTGCATATTGATTACATGAGTAATAGGCAGCATACATGTGATATATATCGATTATAGGCCGCATACATATTGGTATACTTTTGGCATGAAGCTTTAAGAGTTTTGGAGGAACCAGCTTGCTCAAATCTAACAGTTTGACGGTTTAATCTGATTTTGATTTGTGATTGATTTGTCATAAAATGGAGATAGAACAACTTGTTCTGTGAATTTTTCCTACAGTAATTTTCCTAAAAAGAAATACTGGTTTAGTAGTTGAACTCATACCAGGCAGCCCTGTAGGAGGGGTCCTCAGTAAAGCCCAGTTTCTTAAAGAGCCTGTAGGAGACCTGGTTCTCCTCCTCAGTGTAGCAGTACACAGGGTAACCCTGGGCATGGAGCCTTGCTGCCATGGTGCTCAGCAGGATCTTGGCATAGCCCTTCCCCCTGTGCTCTGGCAGGGTGTACACCATCCCCATGGCACAGTAATCATACAGCAGCACCCAGGAAACTGGACGGCCTTCTTCATCAGTGATGCAACATGTGGGGAAGTGGCTTATCAGATGTTTGATTACTTGGAAACCATTTTCATCACCTCCACGTTTCCAGGTTTCATTCACCAAACCGACATTGGATTCATTCACAGAGGAGATCCTGGCCTCCACATCTCTGTGGGGAAGGACAGGAACACAGGACTTAGGTTGAGGAAAAAGGCCTGTTTCATGACCAGACATTTGGATTTCATATAGTCAATTAACTTCAGCTGAACCTTGACCTCACATGAAAAGTAAGGTCTCTGTGCCAATGAGAGGAGATTCAGTTCCACACCATTGGGTATGTCTCAACAAAAACACAAAAACCACCAGTGACAAATGCAAGGGAGCTTCAACTAAAGATATGAGAATGGGAATGACCAACTGAATGTACCTGCTCACTGTCAGGTGAGGAAGGTGATTTGGGTCTTGTAATTCCAGGAGGTGAGTTACATGACACGGTCTCATTGTGACATCTTTTGTGGCAGAGATTTCCTTCAACATGGTGGTATGAAGCATGTCAATCCCTTCAGAAAACAAGAGAAACCCATAATATGAATCATAAAAACACATGTCCAATGGCTAGAAAGGTTAAAAAGGAAGAAGAAAATTGTCCACCTCCAATTTTGAAGTATTTATTCCAATCTAAGATGCTGTCTTCTGTCAACATTCTCTTAAGAACCTTCTCATCAGTACTGAAGAAAGTCAGTTCCTCATTATGAAGCAGGGTGTGTTCACTCTGTTCATGCCATTAAAAAATAATCAGTTACTCAAACAATGGACACATGTAATATGTATTCATATTGAATACAGTACAATTCTGAAATTGACTGGATAAACAGAATGAGTGATTGAACATACACATACATAATATGTAATATGTATTCACCTTTGGGTGCGGTCGACAAATGATTGTTTTAAAATCAGGCCAAGAGTCCACAACAACCTCTAGTGTATGTGGTTTGTCTCTATTCATACCAAACAGATATCCATAAGCCTAAAGGACAAAATGCAAAAATGTTCTTCATACCGAGACTCTCTCCACCCTGTTACATATTCCATATGTGGAGGGAAGGATCGCCCTGATCATTAGACGTGGATATTCTTTCAGACACACTGACTGCCGGCCACGCCCTGATTAATGCTCTATTAAGCCCAGTCTACAGCAAACAGCCAACTTGAGATGAGACCAGAATTATGGTTGTGTCTATCAAAACTGGCTGGGTTGGGGACCAGTAGCTTGTGTTCAGCCCTGCCTCAGCTAGTGTGTCAAACTGACACTTACAGTCAGCCTTGCATCTTACAGGCTGAGCTGCCTTCCAGTTCTTCTGTTTCTCTGTTTGCCCTGTGCGTCTCTTACCTGTCAGGTGTGCACACCATGTTTGTTTGTTTTGTACCTAGCTGGGTGCTACTGCTCCATCTCCTTGTGGGGTGTCTTGCACAGTTTCCCCATTCATATGGAACAGAGTGGAGAGATAGTCTCCATATGAAAGAGAGCGTATTGGTTATGTTGTAACCATGGTTCTCTGGTGTAGACAGGGCTGATCAAATGTTCCGTGCCAACTCCAGTGCTTTATAGAGCATGAATCAGGGTGTGGCTGGGACAACCGGGGTGTCATAAAGAATATCCACTGTTATGTTCCTGTTTTCTGTCTGTTAGTTTATCATTGTTTATTATCATTATTCTTGTCATTTATTATTTTTCATATTCATGTCTGGTGTTCTGTTTATATTCATTCGTCTCTGCACTCGTCTTCCCCTGTGATGTCTGAGTCTGAAGGTTTATGAGCCCAGTCACTCCTTTGTCTGCATGCCCCACTATTCGGGTGTTTGCGGTCTTTCCGGGGTTCAACCTTCCTTCCAATCTTGCATTCCTTACTTCCTGCTTTCTCTCCATTTCATGTTTGTACACAGCACTAATATACTAATCCCAACTAACATAGTATAATTAGTACTGTACAAATCCTAACACAGTAATATGTTCATCAAACTAACAAACTAACATTCATTAGTTTTGGGTATTTGTAATTTAAATCACTGAACTAACTTACTAACGCATCTCCAGTTTCAATTCTGTTCTGTAACTCCGCCTCCCTATTCTATCACTGATTACTTGCTTAGTTTCAGCAAAATATTCGCACCTGTCTCTCCGTATCTCTGCATCTCCTGATTTTGTGCAATTGTCTACTCCCTAGTCCGGAGCCATTTGTATTACATGTGTGTCTTTGCGATTCCAGTCCGCGTTGTGCTATTCCCCTTTCATGTGTCTCACATGATGTTCAGTTGTTAGACCGCCCTCACTCCCATGCCCCGCCTAGTTTGTCTCATTCCCCTGTGTATTTATACCTGTCCTTTTCAGTTGCACCTTGCTAGTTCGTCTTGTCCTGTTTTTTTGAGTCCCGAGCCCTTTATTCCGTTCCCTGTTCTAGCCTCCTTATTCCCAAGCCTTGTTTTCCCAAGCCTTGTTTTCTCCCAAGCCTTGTTTTCCCGAGCCTTGTTTTCCCAAGCCTTGTTTTCCCGAGCCTTGTTTTCACCCAAGCCTTGTTTTCCCAAGCCTTGTTTTCCCAAGCCTTGTTTTCACCCAAGCCTTGTTTTCACCCAAGCCTTGTTTTCCGAGCCTTGTTTTCCCAAGCCTTGTTTTCTCCCAAGCTTTGTTTTCCCGAGCCCTTGCCCTGTTTATTGTTGGATTCCCTGTGTTTGACCCCTGCCTGATTTGTGGACTCTTCTGTTGGATCTACTTTTGCCTGTCTGACCCCCTGGTTTTTGAACTTTTGCCCGTTTGTGATGACACTCTGTCTGCCCCTTCATCTGCTAGTAAACCTGCCATTTTCTACACCCCTATGTCTGCTTCTGGTTCCTCTGTCCTCCCAGCGTGACAATCCATGTCAAATGACCAGGGGGGATCCTTCCCTCTACATATCGGTATCAACACAGTATACAACCAGAACAGATGGGTGCATGCTTTAACAATACAAAAAATATAAACATTTATCCTTAAAAATTAAGAAAATAAATTATTAAATAAACAGTGCAATTATTAAAGATTTCCATAAATTGGTTTCAAATTGGCTCAATACAATTATTTTAATTATTATTTAATTATTTAAATATTAATTATTCCTGCACAAAGCTATTTTCACCATCTAGGCTACTTCTAGTGATTTCACTCTTTGTGGAACCTGCCAAAATAAATAATGTATACATTACCATGAAGCCTTTTGGTAAGTATGACCACAGAACCTTTTCTGCGTGTTGTAATGCAGCCTTATTTAAAATCTTCATCTTTTCAAGACACGATATCCAGCTAAAAATCTACAAAGAATGATGGCCTATATTAACTACATTTCAAAAAAAATAATCTTTAAAGAATTACTCATGAAAGTTTCAAATTTGAGATATGTTTCTAATATGACATCATATAGTCAAAACTCCACTGACCGCCTCGGATTTTGAACTCCATCTAATATCAGTGGAACGCACCCGCCCTGGCTGCCTGCCTTGAGTGCCTCATCAAACTTTACATAAGTCACGGTTTCTTATCAGTAGTTTAGGCAGAAAAAAGACGGTGGGTGTGCATCAGAAAAACTGGTTGTGGCACATTTCATTTTCGCCACCACAGACTATAGGCACCGCTAGACTGATGTGCACCTCCACATAAATATAGCCTAACCATCTAGTACTCTCCATTATAGGCTTGCCTACAACATAGCCAAAACATAAAAAGTTTTTTTTTAGGCTCGGACACAGATTCAGGGCTCCGTTGCAGACCACGAACTCTCAAAGTTTTCGTTTTTTTTATTGTTCAAGACGAGTGCAGGAATAAGCTAGACGCAGTCAGCAAAAACCGGTTTAAAAAAAAAAACAAACAAACAACGAATTATTCCGTTGGAATCGCACTGAAAGTGGTTGTTAAGTTCCATAAACTGTCGGACTCAGGATTTCGATTTTTTTAATACATATATTTTTTCACCTTTGCTCCTCCCAGTTGGTCTGTTGGTCTGCAGGTTATTTATGTTATGTTGCTGTGTCACATTCTCCCAAAGCAAGCGACTTTGGGAGAATGAGTGCACAGTGCAGAATATTTCTTGGATTTGACCATAGCCCAGTTCTCAATCTGTTTGTATCACAACCAACTGAAGTTATTCCCAGATGATTCGTACACATCTATGCCTGCATGTACGTTTATTCGGAAAGGACTGTTATGGGAAGTTTGTTCATCTGTTTTTACTGTGGATTAGCAGGGAAAGTAGGCAAAACTTCAACTCAAACAAATGTTCCCCAGTGCATTTCACAGTGTGAGGATATCACAGACTCTTGTGTGGTTATCCGTGACTCTTTCCCACATTTCTTTTAAAAACGTCTTTCTGTAGACTTAGGTTTTGCATTCCCTCCCTAAAAAATAAAATAAATCAAGCTTCTTCATCTAGCCTATTCTAGAGGTTAGATTAAGAGGTAATGTTGACGTGGTCTGAAATAATAAAAGTCTCATGCACACATTGTGCTTATCGTGCTGCATTGAAAACAATGACAAAAAACAAGGAAACATTTTTCAGATGATCAAATTAAAGACTCCTAACCACAGGTGTTATTTCATATTATTTCCCTTCAAACTAACACAATACAGGTTTAGCTCATTATAGCTTTCTTCATTAGCCCATCACCTAATGGTTAGCTTTCATGGCGCCAGGTGTACAGACTTTCACCAATTAGGAACCTGTTGATCAGTCTTTAATTTGATCAGTTAATATTTAATTTCATGTTTTTACCTCCCTTTATGTCATTTTCACTAGACCAAGAGCACAATGTGATTATGGGACTTTTAGTCTGCAAAGCAAATTCAGACATAATCTGGCTTAAAAGCATCAATATTTCCTCTAAACATGATAAGAACCAAATATAGAGAAGTGGAGTTTTTTTTAAAATTCCAGGACAGCAGTAGGCTATATTGCATAGCACGTGCCACCAATGAAACTTCTCATCTAACCCAGGCAGACAGAGTAAAATAGTTTATCATCTTCACTGATTCAAATTAAAGAAATGCTCCCGCTTCTCCGTGATGTTCTTAGGCCACGCAACCGACTCTCATCAGCTCGTACTTACCAGCCCAGGGATGGTTCCATACTACATTGTGACTATTATGGAAGAATTGTCAGTAAACGGAAGGTTGAGTCGAATAGCTAACACAAACTTACCTATTGACTGCACAAATATCAATGTTCTCACCCTACTACCTTGGTCCTGATTGATGATCGCAACATAGGTTTGGAAGATAAGAAGAGTTCTTGGGGTGTGTCTTCAAACTAGTTTTTCTGGCTAACCTCATTGGCAGCAGCGTACCAAGCTTCTGCAGGTCATGTATGCATTAGATGTTTTGTCATGATAAAAGGAATTCCTGCCTCTAATGCAATCAAGGCAAAAGTGGAATCGCACCAAAAGAAACTTCAAACCTGGATGTTCATGGCTCATGGGTAGAGTACTGAAAGCTAGAGCAGATTCAAGAGGACATGTTAGGAGTGTACTTCTGAGAACTAAGATTAGCACACTAGAACAACCTATCAGTAAGGTCTGCCTGCTGGTCCAAGTGTCACACTGAAGAAAATGACAAGTCCATGTAAGTATGTACGTACGTACGCACGCACGCACGCACGCACGCACGCACGCACGCACGCACGCACGCACGCACGCACGCACGCACGCACGCACACACGCACACACGCACACACACACACATTCATACGTTTGCATTACACACATAATGCATTACACACATAAGTAGACTTGTAGGAATACGAAAGATTTGACGAAAGATTTGATGTTGATTTGCCTCCTTAAATTTTGTTTCGTGTATTGTTATGTTACACACGGCAAACAATAGGGGCCGGTGTGTAGGAGCCAAAGGTTGGCCAGCTACAACAAATTTTGACTATTTAAGGGCACCACTGGATGATGCAAGCAGAGTTTGCCAATTGAAGACAGGTGCTCACCTGAAGGACGCCGAGCTGAAATCGTTTTTTCTTTTTTTTTCTTTTTTTTAACGAGCTTTGCTTTAAAGTTTCAATTGTTTTCATTTGTAAAGGAAGTTTAAGTTTTCTAGAAGAGCTTTCTTTAGTTTTATTTTGTCCCGACATATCCTTTTTTGTTTGGGCTATTTTATAGCTTTATAGTCTATCCTGCATAACATATGCCTAGCATTTCAGCTACAAACATAGCCTATACATGCACACTCATTCATTCATCTTTTGAAACACTGTGAATCTGGAAGACTGGATACTTTGAACAAATCAGGAAGAAGCAATCTCCTCAATGCTGAGAAGTACAGGCAGATATTTATCCATCATGCTATACCATCAGGGAGGCATCTGATTGGTCCCAAATTTATTCTGCAGCAGGACAACGACCCCAAACATACAGCCAATGTCATGAAGAACTATCTTCAGTGTAAAGAAGAACAAGGAGTCCTGGAAGTGATGGTATGGCCCCCACAGAGCCCTGATCTCAACATAATCGAGTCTGTCT
>NW_026911878.1:0-1000 GCF_963692335.1 Osmerus eperlanus
GAAATCACTGACCAATACTTTAAAACAGTCATGGACCTGATCTAGTTACTGGCCAGCATACATCTTTGTTACTAGTTTCATTCCAATTCAATCAATGGTTCAGAGGCATCATCAAGGGATAACCATGGGGCCTTTCTTTTATCACTATTCCTCGTCACTATCTGACTTTTTTATTCCAACACGAGCGCTGATTGAAACGTGATGCAGTAATATGCCTCTAGTCCTTTGCTGCTGAAGTAGCCTTCTTCATTTTTTACCCTCAAGCATATATTCAAAGATATCAGAGTTATCACTCAAATGTCGCCAGTTCCCTCTCAAATGTCACTAGTCCTTGCCCCGAGTGCCAGGTCCCCCAGCGTGGAGAAGAAGTCCTCCATCTCCTTCTCCAAGAGGCGGTTGCGGTTCTCGGCGTCCTGGCGTGCTCTCTCCGAGTTGCGCAGCTTGATCTCCAGCATGCGCTGCTTCTTTCTCTCCTGCTCCATCTCCTGCTCCAGACGCTCCATCTGAGCACACAGAGCCATGCTGGAGTCCTCCAGCCTGCAGGGGAAGCACACACACACAGAGACATTTCAACTAACTGAGGAAAGGGAAGCAATGTTCATATGCTGAGTATTTCTCTTCGGTCGTGTCATCTTGGTGGGACGTACTTTTTGATGCGGCTCTCGTAAGCGGTCTTCTGTTTGCTCAGCTCTTCCTGAAGTCCCTCCACCAGGCAGCTCAACGCCCTGGGACCCCCGTCCCCATCTCCGTCCTCTGACATCACGATGGTCGGCACGGCGGCCACGCTGTTCCCGTCGTCGCTGCAGCCGGCGCTGCTCACACACAGCTCCATCGCCTCGCAGCTGTCCTCCGAGCCCCTCTCCGCCCCCACCTCCCCTTTCCCGCCTCCTTCCCCCCTGTCCCTTCCTCTCTGGCCGTGAGGGGAGCCCAGCTCCTGCCAGTCTTCCTTCTCTCCGACCCCTCCACAATGCTGCCCGGCGGACTCGCTGCCTCCCGAGTC
>NW_026911879.1:10000-12500 GCF_963692335.1 Osmerus eperlanus
AAAAAGCGCCCCCAACCGGCCGTTACGGTATACGGGGGGCCCCCCGGGAAGTGCCGTGGTCGGGGTATGGCTCAGGGACTCGCTGGAGCTTCAGAACGGCCAAAAAAAAAAAATGACCCAAAACACGCCACCTACCGGCCGCTCGCGGGTGCCCGGGGTCGGGGTATGGGTCTAGCCTGTGCCGGGGCTTCAAATATGGAAAAAAAAAAAATTTCAAAAAAAGGGCCCCCATCGGCCCCCCGGGTGGTGCCGGGGTCGGGGGGCATGATTCTGGGGCGCCCCGGAGCCAAGTAGGCGCCTGGAGGAAAGCGAAAAAAAACTTTAACTTTTTTTGACCACCAGGGGTGGGGGGGTCTCGTGCCCCATCGGGTGCCCGCCCCGAGTGCCTCTCATGGCGGATACGTTTTCACCCGCGAGCGGGAGACACATGTGGTGCACATGGTTCATTGGGCTTGTGTGGTATGGGCAAAACCACTGTAAAGTCATACTGCCATTGACTTCCATTCATTTTCCCAGGATGACTTATATACTCTATGGTAGCTGTCTGGTGGACTGGGGGTCGCGACAATGTTACGCTTGTAAATCAGAAGCTGGGAAATGCATTGGGAAGCTGGGAAAACCGTTTTTCGAGCTCATTTTCGGTTCCGCCGAACGGATTTTGATCAAAATAGGCTCATTCGAAAGGTATTAACCGGGGGCACACGGAAAACCGGGACTTATAACGCGCACGTGCGCGTGCGCGAAACCGGAAGCGAAAGAAAACTTCAAACGGAGCTACAACCGTGAACGGAGCTGAAACCGGCGAAAAATTTCAACGCACGCCGTCGCGCCCCACTCCAACTTAAATAACAAAACTGTCCCTATCGAAATCGGTTGGATAAAACGGAAACGGGAAGCGAAAGAAAACGTTAAACGTCTACACCGAAATGGCCATAGTCAGTTCCAATGAAAAAACAACTCTCACGTGTGTGCCCCACTCTAAAGCAGTGTATAAAACTATCCCCAGCGAAATCAGAGCTACACAACGAAAACGGGAAGCCAAACAAAACTTTAAACAGAGCTACCGAATTGGATATCATCAATCCTGGGAAAATAACCACACACACCGCTGCCCCCCGTGCCAACTTGAATTTAGAAACCGTCCCCAGCGAAATCCCACGTTCGGGCGCAAAACTGCACGTTTGGAGCCACATTTTGTCTGAAGCTGGAAACCTGCATTCAAAGCTGGGAAAAGGTGCTCATTGACAGGCATCTCCACTTCGGGACCTCGTAGCACCTTCACCCGGGTGGCGTTGGAAAGGTCTGGGCGAGGGGGACACGGGGAGGTCAGGCTCGCCACGCGCACGCGCTTCCCCGCGAAACGGGAGCCCAAACAAAACTTTAAACGGACCCACCGAATTGGGGATCATCAATCCTGGGAAAATAACCACACACACCGCTGCCCCCCGTGCCAACTTGAATTTAGAAACCGTCCCCAGCGAAATCCCACGTTCGGTGCGCAAAACTGCACGTTTGGAGCCACATTTTGTCTGAAGCTGGAAACCTGCATTCAAAGCTGGGAAAAGGTGCTCATTGACAGGCATCTCCACTTCGGGACCTCGTAGCACCTTCACCCGGGTGGCGTTGGAAAGGTCTGGGCGAGGGGGACACGGGGAGGTCAGGCTCGCCACGCGCACGCGCTTCCCCGCGAAACGGGAGCCCAAACAAAACTTTAAACGGACCCACCGAGCTGGGGATCATCAATCCTGGGAAAATAACCGCGCACACCGCTGCCCCCCGTGCCAACTTGAATTTAGAAACCGTCCCCAGCGAAATCCCACGTTCGGGCGAATAACTGTGAATTTTAAGCCCCCGTTTCTCTCAAGCTGGAAACGTGCATTCAAAGCTGGGAACAAGGGCTTCATGTACAGGCATCCCCACTTAGGAACCTCGTAGCACCTTCACCCAGGGCTCGTTGGATAGGTATGCCCGAGGGGAACACGGGCACATCGAGACCCGCGGCCGCACGCGCATTTCCCCGACGCTGCGAGCGAAACAACATTTCAAACACGCCTACCGAAATGGGGACACTTTTTTCGGGGAAAATAACCGCACACACCGCTGCCCCTTGCCCTCACTTGAAGAACAAAACCATCCCCAGCAAAATCACACTTTCGGGCGCCAAACGGTGCATTTCACACCCACAAAATACTCAACAAGTCAAACACACTCTCACACTGCAAAATTTGGGAGCCCCGGGGAACAACACTACACTCTTGGCCTCCCCGGGGAACAGCACTCCCAGGGCGGCAAGCACACCTCCGGGGAGGACCCCCCTGCACTACCTGATCACCGTGGGGCCCTGTGCACCCACTCTTAAGCACCCCCCCTGTGTTAAAACCAAAATAACCCCACTTTAAGAAGTACGTGCCCCTGGGCATCCCCTGCTTACAGTGCCCGTGCCCCTGGGCATCCCCTGTTTACAGTGCCCGTGCCCCTGGGCATCCTCCCATTGACTCCC
>NW_026911880.1:0-15714 GCF_963692335.1 Osmerus eperlanus
GAGATGAAGGAGGGAGGGCATGTGGAGGTCACGGATGTAGCTGGGCATTTGGTGTTTCCAGTTTTGCTCGCAAGGTTTTCCTGTGATTGTGACGGGACGGGCCTTAGAGGAATCTAGCTGCTGTGAACAACACTACTGCTCTGCAGAGGACAGTTGGCTGGGTGTGGAGGGGTGAGTTGGAGGCTGGTCTACACCTTCTAACATGAGGACGCACACTTCAGCTGTTCTGTTATAGGCTCTTTTAGACTTTGTTCTCTATATAGATATTTCTCTTTCTCTCTCTCTCTCTCTGTTTGTTTCTCTCTGTCTCTCTTTTTCTTTGTCTGTCTGTATGTCTGTCTCTCTCTGTCTGTTTCTCTTTCTTTCTCTCTCTCTCTTCCCTCTCTGTCTCTGTCTCTCTTTCTCTTTCTCTGTCTCTCTCTTTCTCTGTCTCTCTCTTTCTCTCTCTCTCTCTCTCTCTCTCTCTCTTTCTCTCTCTCTCTCTTTCTCTCTCTCTCTCTCTCTCTCTCTCTCTCTCTCTCTCTCTCTCTCTCTCCTCTCTCTCTCTCTCTCTCTCTCTCTCTCTCTCTCTCTCTCTCTCTCTGTCTCTCTCTCTCTCTCTCTCTCTCTCTCTCTCTGTCCTCTAGTCAGACTCCTCCAGAGCTGCTCCCTGTGGCTGTGTCTGTACTGCCTGATTCGGCCTGAATGCCCAAACAAGGAGAAGCTGGCCAAGATGTCTTAGATTGGAGTTTCTGTGTGGTTCAGACATGAGCTGTGCTCACATAACAAGCCTCGGTGTGTTTGGTGAAAATATGAGTCTGGAGGGCTGTCATTATACTCTGCTCTCTCTCTCTCTATTTTTCTATGTTTTCTCTTTCTTTAGCTCCCTCTTTCTTACCCTCTTTCTCACACTGTCTCTGCCTCTCTCCTACCCTCCATGTTGGGGCCACCACAGTAAGGGCCTGGTACAGGACCATGGCATGACCATGCTTTCTTCTCAAAGACAGAATCACCTCTACACACTAAACTCTACAATCTACCCCTCTCCAGTTGAGTAAGCGTTTCATCTAGCTGGATGGGCTGTTTAGTTGATATCTGACGTGCACTTTGGTCTGTTTGATCAGACGTGGAATGATCAGGAAGGAGGCCGGGGACACGGGGGAGTGGCACTGAGGCAGTTGTGAGCGGTGTGTCAGAAGTGCGTTCAGCAGGGATGAAGGTGGGAGTGTCGGTCAGGAAGGTGAGCTTCCTGTCAGGTACTGGAGCTCTCTTCTCAGCGTGTTTGCTCTCCTCAGAGAGACTCCAGGGGCAGAGCTCTCCTCAGAGAGACTCCAGGGGCAGAGCTCTCCTCAGAGAGACTCCAGGGGCAGAGCTCTCCTCAGAGAGACTCCAGGAGCAGAGCTCTCCTCAGAGAGACTCCAGGAGCAGAGCTAGCTGTTTGCTGAGAGCTGCTAGGTTGGCAGATAGAGAGAGAAAGAGAGTGTGTGTGTGTGTGCTGAGAGAGTGTGTGAGGGTGCATGTGTGTGTTTGTGTGTGAACATGCTTGTGTGCCTGGACTCCATGACAGAGAGCCAGCATGGCTCTGATGGAGGGGATGTTAACCATGGCAACAACGTACTCTGGGGCTGTGGGAGACAGGAAGTGTGTGTGTGTTTTAATCCAGACTCTCTATTCCCACCCAGACTTAGCTGGTCTGATTTAATCACAGCTCGGCCTGGCCTGGCTTAGGAGATGAGGGTGTGACGATGTGAACCCCAGAAGAGCTCAGAGCAGAGCTGTGTGAGGTAGCAGCTGCTGCAGACCTGACATACTGGGAGAGTCCTCTCTCAGGTCTGAGGACAGCAGGCTGGGAGAGTCCTCTCTCAGGTCTGAGGACAGCAGGCTGGGAGAGTCCTCTCTCAGGTCTGAGGACAGCAGGCTGGGAGAGTCCTCTCTCAGGTCTGAGGACAGCAGGCTGGGAGAGTCCTCTCTCAGGTCTGAGGACAGCAGGCTGGGAGAGTCCTCTCTCAGGTCTGAGGACAGCAGGCTGGGAGAGTCCTCTCTCAGGTCTGAGGACAGCAGGCTGGGAGAGTCCTCTCTCAGGTCTGAGGACAGCAGGCTGGGAGAGTCCTCTCTCAGGTCTGAGGACAGCAGGCTGGGAGAGTCCTCTCTCAGGTCTGAGGACAGCAGGCTGGGAGAGTCCTCTCTCAGGTCTGAGGACAGCAGGCTGGGAGAGTCCTCTCTCAGGTCTGAGGACAGCAGGCTGCATTCAACACAGTCATCATGTGCTGAGCGCTGTGAATTTCTGATGTTTAAAGTTAGGAATAGGGACAGTAATGTATGTAAACAGAGAGCAATGCATATTTAACTGACTTGAACAGGTGGGATATTGAATGGAAGATTCCATTCCAGAAGAGAATCCAGCACAGGACATTAGACTGTGAATGCCCTGTGACGCTGTGTTGAACACTCTGCTGTGTTGAACACTCTGCTGTGTTGAACAGTAAGCTGTGAGGCTGTGTTGAACACTCTGCTGTGTTGAACACTCTGCTGTGTTGAACAGTAAGCTGTGAGGCTGTGTTGAACACTCAGCTGTGAGGCTGTGTTGAACACTTAGCTGTGAGGCTGTGTTGAACACTCAGTGTTCATTGCTGAGGTGGTCTTGTGATGCTGTGTTGAAAGCTGTGTTCAGTGCTGAGGTGTTCTTGTGAATGCACCAGTAGAGCTGACCTGGCATTAATGACTTATGGTCAGGGGTCATCTTAGGGTTAGGGGTCATCTTAGGGTTAGGGTCAGGGGTCATAGACGGCACAGACAGACGGCACAGACAGACGGCACAGACAGACGGCACAGACAGACGGCACAGACAGACGGCACAGACAGACGGCACAGACAGACGGCACAGACAGACGGCACAGACAGACGGCACAGACAGACGGCACAGACGGCACAGACAGACGGCACAGACGGCACAGACGGACGGCACAGACGGCACAGACAGACGGCACAGACGGCACAGACGGCACAGACGGCACAGACGGCACAGACGGCACAGACGGCACAGACAGCAGAGCAGGTCTCTCTGGCAGCTGCTGACGTCTCTCAGTGTAAACCTTGTGTACACTGAGAGACTTAAGGACAGGACTTAAGCTCTCTCTCGCTCTCTCGCTCTCTCGCTCTCTCGCTCTCTCGCTCTCTCGCTCTCTCGTGTGTTCAGACAGGCAGGGCCTCCTGGTGCAGGGCCTCCTGGTGCAGGGCCTCCTGGTGCAGGGCCTCCTGGTGCAGGGCCTCCTGGTGCAGGGCCTCCTGGTGCAGGGCCTCTGCCTGTGATATTGGATGTGTTTCCAGTGATAAGAGGATCATCCAGGGGGAGGAAGGATGAATAAGTCCTTCGCTGTACTGGCTCTCCTTTCAGCTCAATTTAATTTGATTCTAATAAGAGTGTTTGTTCATGTGGGGGAGTTTACATTTCAAAGGCTGTCAGGCTGCAAACAGCTGCTTCACCAGGGCGTCCCTTGAAGGTGGTGGAGGTGGAGGTGGAGTGAGTGGTGCTCGCTGGCCTCAACAGTGTTTGGGATTTGGGTTATTATCGACTCTAGTCCCCCTCTGGTGGAAACGGTCTGGTGTCAAAGTATGGTGCTAGCTGCACCATGGAACACACACGCCACACACACACCACACACACCACACACACACCACACACACCATATGATTTCCCAGCTCATTGGCTCCCAGAAAACAGCACTGGAGTTTCCCCACATAGCTTTGTCACAGTTCATCTAACCTGGCATGTTTGGGTGCAGGTCTAGTGGCTGTTGCCCTCTGTGACCTTGCTTGTAAGAAGGTCTGTACGAGTAACAGGATTCTTCACTTGACTCTCTCTCACACAAACACAGCCTCCAGCTGGTGAACTGTTAAAGGGCTACTCAGTGGGTGACCTTGCTGTGAGTACACACAAGCCCCGGAGTTTCCCTGGAGGTGGCCCAGATCTGCCCCGTGGCCCAGGCCGGAAGCCCTCCTCAGGTCTGGGTCATAATGCCTCAGGGCTGACGGTCATCTGGAAACAGCATTTAGTTCAGTTTTAATTTATTGTATTATTCTGCATTGTCTGGGTGAGTGATGTTCTCCGTCCTGGTGGTGACGCAGGAGGAGGGTGGGGCTGTGACGCAGGAGGAGGGTGGGGCTGTGTCGGCCATGTTGGTTTCACCTGGGAGGACGCTCTGAGTACGATGGACGGGTCATCCTGCCTCCTCAGGTCCTTATCTGCTCCCTCTCCCTCTGCTGGGACGCCAGCAGGGGCAGCATAGGCATCCTGGCCTCGATTATAGCAGCAGAAATGGAAGCCTGGCTCAGAGCAATTACCTTCTTGGAGTGACAGTGAAGTGAGAGATGGAGGGAGGGAATGATAGAGAGTGGGAAAGGGGGGGGGGGAGTGAGGGTGAGAGTGGAAGATAGACAGGAAATGGAAAATGAGAGGGTGAGAGATGTCTTGGATGAGAAGAGGGGGGGGGGGGTACAGGACAGGAAGCAGACAGATAGAGGGATGGATGCAGTGAGAGAGAAAGAGGGAACGTTAAAAAGTAAGATGTGGGAGGGATCTCTAGTGCTGTGAGCTGTAGCCTGTCAATCACCTCAGAGCCAGGAGCGGAGTGGAGTGGAGGGGAGGGGAGGGAGGGATAATCTCCCTCTGTTCCATGGTGACATGATGTGAGAGGCTCCATGGGGCAGGGCTCTGTACTGAGGCCTGGGACGGCCCCCTCTCCTGGACTGCTAATCCTCATCATCATCACTGTCATCATCATCCTCGCTGTCACTATAATCACCTTAGCCAGCAGCAGCGTGCTTGGGACTTACCTACCTCACAGCATGAGGAGAGGCGGGTGGAGACTCCTGGCTTCCACCAGCAGGTCTGGGACAGGATAGTACCAGCCTGGGATGGAGAAGGTCCAACAGGAAGTGGACAACCTAACAAACAGGAAGTGGACACCCTAACAAGGTGGATTATTTACCCATGAGCCTCATTGTTGTTGCAGTAACTGGTCCCCCCTCCCTGCAAGGTATCTCTCCAGCTACACAGCTCCTCTCTCTACTCCTCCGGGATGGAAAGTGGCTAGATTGCTCTCTTTATCCACGGAACGGCTCCTTTTCTCTCCGTAGACCTCAGCTATCCATCCAGCTGTGTATACTGTGTGTGAGCTGCACCAGATGAATGGCAGGCGTGCGTGTGTGTTTGTGTGGCTGTGCGAGCGTGCGTGTGCATGTGAGATTACTCTGTTGCAGTGTGCGGAACCTTTGTTCTGTTCCAGGAGATACAGATTGCCTTTTGTGTTGGATTCGTTTAGCCATCATCATCATCAACCACAGCAGATAGTTGAAGGAGCCTTCCAGTGGAGATGGTTGCAGCCAACCAGAACCACAGCAACTCATCACCTTCTAGCTCTGAAGGACAGAGCTCTGAAGGTGCAGTAGGACTAGTAGGGGAGACTAGTAGGGGAGACTAGTAGTAGAGACTAGTAGGGGAGACTAGTAGGGGAGACTAGTAGGGGAGACTAGTAGGGGAGACTAGTAGGGGAGACTAGTAGGGGAGACTAGTAGTGGAGACTAGTAGGGGAGACTAGTAGGAGAGACTAGTAGGAGAGACTAGTAGGGTAGACTAGTTGGGGAGACTAGTAGTAGAGACTAGTAGGAGAGACTAGTAGTAGAGACTAGTAGGAGAGACTAGTAGGAGAGACTAGTAGGAGAGACTGGAGGAGGAGAGACTGGAGGAGGGGAGACTGGAGGAGGGGAGACTGGAGGAGGGGAGACTGGAGGAGGGGAGACTGGAGGAGGGGAGACTGGAGGAGGGGTGACTAGTAAGGGTGACTGGAGGAGGGGAGACTGGAGGAGAGAGGATGTAAAACAGTAATGCAGCAGAGAAGTGGAGGCAGATTGTGATTAAGACAGGAGGCTAACTTGCCAAATCTTCTCTTTGGTCGAATCTCCTATCCTCTCTGTGTTAAAGCGGCCATGATAAGATGTTCTACTGAGATTAGAAACATGGCCCTCACAGATGAAGCAGACTGTACTTATCTCTATCTTCCTCTCTGCCTATCTTCCTCTACTCCCTCTTTCCTCCGCTCTCTCGCTCGCTCGCTCGCGTGCCAGAGGCTGGCGGTCCCATCAGGCGACAGATGACAGCTTCTTTAATGGCATTTTAATGATCTAGCAGAGAAGCTCTGCTTTCATGTTTCAAATGCAAATAAATGAAATGTCCTCAGTCCATCTTTTTCTGTCACCAGCACGTTTCATCTGTAAATGTATTCTTGTTGCTTTTCTGTTTTGTTAAATCACACAGGCCCTACAGCTAGGGGACATGTCCTCTGCTAATAAACACACATGCATGAATATTCCACTCTCTAATTAAGTGGATTTTTACCTGTTTTGTTTGACCGTCACCTTCTTTATACATATCTGTATAATATTCACAAATGTATAGTGTGTATACATAGTATTCATTTATACTATAATATATTAGTGTGATCGTTTTTTCTAAAGAACTACTTCATCCATATGTTTCCCCTACTCCAGATGATTCCATGTTTATAACCATGTGTACACAGCAGCATGGAGAATGTGCTTCATTCTATCATCTTTCCTGACAGAGGGAATTTAACGTAATTTCTGCTGCTCCATAAGCCTTTGTCGGTGCATGTGGCATGCAGCCATTAGGGGACTGCTGTTGGGAACTTGCTTTTCCATTATCCGCGCAGGAATTCTTTTTATAGACTTGTTTAAATGACTGCTTGTCACTTATCAGCTGGAATAGAACTCCCTCCCAGCTCTCTCCTCTCCCTCGCTGTCTCTCTCCTCTCCCTCCCAGCTCTCTCCTCTCCCTCGCTGTCTCTCTCCTCTCCCTCCCAGCTCTCTCCTCTCCCTCCCAGCTCTCTCCCTCCCAGCTCTCTCCTCTCCCTCGCTGTCTCCTCTCCCTCGCTGTCTCTCTCCTCTCCCTCCCAGCTCTCTCCTCTCCCTCGCTGTCTCTCTCCTCTCCCTCGCTGTCTCTCTCCTCTCCCTCGCTGTCTCTCTCCTCTCCCTCACTGTCTCTCTCCTCTCCCTCCCAGCTCTCTCCTCTCCCTCGCTGTCTCTCTCCTCTCCCAGCTCTCTCCTCTCCCTCCCAACTCTCTCCTCTCCCTCGCTGTCTCTCTTTTGCTTTGTCTCTCTTTCACCCATCCTTCTTTCTCCAGCTGTCTTTCTCTCTCACTGTGTGTGTCTGGGTAGGATGGGCAGGGAGCAGAGGTTATTCCCTCTGCTGTTGAGGGCTCAAGGCCCCAGGCTGCCTGGATGCAGAGTTGCATCACACCTGCAAGTCATTGCAGCCCTGTTCTCCTCCAGATCTCTGGTGAAGCAAGGTGACTTTGTGCTGTGTTTCCACTGAGTAATTACACTGCGTGGTTCCTCCAGGTCTGTTCATGCAGCCAGCCTGCCCCAGCACGCAGCTCGCTCCTGAGGCCCAGTCCTCTCAGCCAGCCTGCCCCTGCGAGGAGCTAGCTCCTGAGGCCCAGTCCTCTCAGCCAGCCTGCCCCTGCGCGGAGCTCGCTCCTGAGGCCCAGTCCTCTCAGCCAGCCTGCCCCTGCGCGGAGCTCACTCCTGAGGCCCTGTCCTCTCAGCCAGCCTTCCTCAGCGCGGAGCTCGCTCCTGAGGCCCAGTCCTCTCAGCCAGCCTTCCTCAGCCATTCCTGCCATGCCCGGCACGTCACAAGGTCCTGTCTGGCTCCTCCCTCTTTATTAAGGGAGGGATTTGAAACAGGCAGCGATGTTGATTCAGAGCTGGAATTTCAGCCACATTCACGGTTTACATCAACAGATGATGCATGATGTGAACCTGAATGTGCTGACACATTCCATACGTGTCATTTCCTGTTCCTGTTCAGAAGGGGAAGAGTGGTTGCACGGTTCATGTTTATCAGATGTTTATCACTTGAATAATCCCCAAACATTTTCCCATTTTCATATGCCCTCTGTGTTTTATTTTTAGACCTTCATATCTGGGCATTAGCGTGTGATTAGTGTGTCAGTCCCGGTTTGAACTTAAGAGCCCTCCAATCCCATCATCTCTGACCGCCGCCCCAGGCCCCGCCTCCCCCACCGCCCAATCAGACCCGGGGGTGAGAGGGCATGATGTGCTGCTTCAGCCAGCCAGCCAGCCAGCGGCCGTGCCAGCCTGGCCCAGTGCCTCCAGGCCCCGCCCTCCTCCAGGCCCCGCCCTCCTCCAGGCCCCGCCCTCCTCCAGGCCCCGCCCTCTTTCAGGCCCCCGCCCTCCTCCAGGCCCCCGCCCTCCTCCAGGCCCTGCCCTCCTCCAGGCCCTGCCCTCCTCCAGGCCCCGTCCTCCTCCAGGCCCTGCCCTCCTCCAGGCCCTGCCCTCCTCCAGGCCCTGCCCTCCTCCAGGCCCCGCCCTCCTCCAGGCCCCTGCCCTCCTCCAGGCCCTGCCCTCCTCCAGGCCCCCGCCCTCCTCCAGGCCCTGCCCTCCTCCAGGCCCCGCCCTCCTCCAGGCGGTGGCTGGGGTGAGAGGCGGGCAGGCTGAGTCTCGTGTCCTGCCTGTGCTGGGGTGAGAGGGGGGCAGGCTGAGTCTCGTGTCCTGCCTGTGCTGGGGTGAGAGGCGGGCAGGCTGAGTCTCGTGTCCTGCCTGTGCTGGGGTGAGAGGCGGGCAGGCTGAGTCTCGTGTCCTGCCTGTGCTGGGGTGAGAGGCGGGCAGGCTGAGTCTCGTGTCCTGCCTGTGCTGGGGTGAGAGGCGGGCAGGCTGAGTAGCGTGTCCTGCCTGTGCTGGGATGAGAGGGGGGCAGGCTGAGTCTCGTGTCCTGCCTGTGCTGGGGTGAGAGGCGGGCAGGCTGAGTCTCGTGTCCTGCCTGTGCTGGGGTGAGAGGCGGGCAGGCTGAGTCTCGTGTCCTGCCTGTGCTGGGGTGAGAGGCGGGCAGGCTGAGTAGCATGTCCTGCCTGCTTTGCAGCCACGCAAGCGTGGTGCCTTGTGTCATCTGTTTGTCCTGCGCCCGGCCCGAGACAGGATCTGATTCAGCGCGGGCCAGCCGGCTGACTGACTGTCATTGTGACCCAGAACAATGACTGGAGTGGTGTGTTGTCACAGCGCTGTCTGCTGCACATTGTCCTCTCCCTCCTTCCATCAGCCCTGCCACGGACCAGGCCCGCATGGCTACACAAGCACCCGCCTTGTTTAATGGTCATTACTGCTGCGCTGGCTCCGGTGCTAGGGGTCATTAAGCTGAGTGGAAGTGGCCCGTTCTGTTTCAGCCCCAGTTCTGAAAACACATTGTAACACAGAGCTATCAGCAGGGTAGCCTCTCTCTCTGGCTCTCTGTGTCTCTCTGTGTCTCTCTCTCTCTGTCTCCATGGCTGGAAGGTCTGGTCATGGCTGGGTCATTGTGTTATTGGGCTCTCTGCTACACTTGCTGCTGAGTATGACAAGCTGTTAATGGATGTATGGATCCATATTGGTGTGTTCACTAATGACCGTCCTGAGTTATGCAGGGCGAGATGGAGGGGAGGGTGCCTGTGAACCTCATGCTCTCTCTCTCTCTCTCTCTCTCTCTCTCTCTCTCTCTCTCTCTCCTCTCTCTCTCTCTCCTCTCTCTCTCTCTCTCTCTCTCTCTCTCTCTCTCTCTCTCTCTCTCTCTCTCTCTCTCTCTCTCTCTCTCTCTCTCTCTCTCTCTCTCTCTCTCTCTCTCTCTCTCTCTCTCTCTCTCTCTCTCTCTCTCTCTCTCTCTCTCTCTCTCTCTCTCTCCCCCCCTCTTTTCCTCTTTGACACTACCTCCCCCTCTGTGTCATGCTGTTTCAGAGGACAGGGGTGATGTGGATGGTAATAATAGTTGTTGCCACCTGAGAAAGCGATAGATGTAGGGAGGGGACTGAGAGAATGACGTGTAACTGCAGGGAGAGCAGAGGAGGAGGGGCGAGAGAGGGAGGAGGGCAGATAGAGGGAGGAGGGGAGAGAGAGGAAGGGCAGAGTGGGATGAGGGGAGAGAGGGAGGGCAGAGGGGGGGAGAAAGAGGGAGGAGGGGAGAGGGGGGGAGAGGGAGAGAGGAGGGGGAAAGGAGGAGGGGAGGGGAAAGAGGGAGAGGAGGGGGGAGAGTTAAAGGAGGAGGGGAGGGGACAGAGGGGTGTCTCATTCTCTCCTAGCTCAAATCCTTTCTGAATGTCAGAAATACCCCATCCTTGCTTAAACCACCAGCCCAACCTACTTGTTCTAAATGTGTGAAGGGCCATGAGCTAGTTTCTGACCCGGGTCATTATGGGACCTCAGCCAGTTCCTCTTGGAAAAGGAAGAACCTGGAGAGGACAGCTCCAGTCCTCGCAGGAAGCAGGGTATCCTCCATCCTGCCCCAGAGCACGGGGAGGCAGGGAGTCTTGGACTGGCTTGAACAGTCGTGATGATGGTGCCTTCTGGCAGCACCAGATGTCTCTCTCTCTCTCTCCCATCCTCTCTTTCACCCTCACTCCTCCTGCTATACTGTTTCTACTCTGGTTTGACCCCCCTGGCAACACATGCACAGTCAAACAAGACAATTGGATCATGAGCTTAGGAAGATGATGACATACAGTGACCAACCACCATGACCAACCTTGTTCAAGAAATACGTTGACTCTGTGTTCCAACTGCTGTAAAGGAGAATATGCAAAACATCCTCAAAGATGTTTGAGATGTCACACACATGACCTTGGTCGTTCCATTCGTACTGTAACCAATGACAAGGAGGATGGAAGCTCGACCTATCAGTGTTTCCTTCCTGGAAAGGGTCTATTCCTGGTTGTGTGTGTTGCTATCAGCTGCCGACTCACTGCTCCGGGACTGCTCTGCTTACTGACTGTGAAATTGCTTAGTTTGAATCCTGCATCTCTTATTCTACCTCTGCCTGTTGTTTTTCATCTATCCTCCCTTTGGTCTCTCCTGTCAGATCCAGCCAGCGTTGTCCCTTACACACACACAAACACACACCCACACACACAGCGTAACTCCTCTTAGGCGCTGTATTGCCTCCTGATCCTACTGGCCTCCTTCCCTCTGTGATCTCCTGATGCCAGCCCTCGCAGGCCCACCCTGCTTGCAGCGTGTGTGTCAGGCCCACCCTGACTGCAGCGTGTGTCAGCGTGTTCAGAGGGTTCCCAGACATGTGTAGGACGGTGAGCTGAAGGGCTTTAATCTCCCTCCCCGGTCCCATTACTGATCCTCCCACACGCCAGCGTTGATGCTCCGCAAGCCCCTGAACACACACACACACAGCCCCTGAACACACACACACAGCCCCTGAACACACACACACAGCCCCTGAACACACACACACAGCCCCTGAACACACACACACAGCCCCTGAACACACACACACAGCCCCTGAACACACATAGTGAAGGAAGAGGGCAGAGGAACACGATGAGATGACCCCATCAGATGGTTCAGTCTGTCCACAGACGCTGTCCTCATACGCTGTCCTCATACGCTGTCCTCAGACGCTGTCCACAGACGCTGTCCACAGACGCTGTCCACAGACGCTGTCCACAGACGCTGTCCACAGACGCTGTCCTCAGACGCTGTCCACAGATGCTGTCCTCAGACGCTGTCCACAGACGCTGCATTGGGACCTGAGGGTGGGCTGTGCTGAGTGTGTGTGTGTGGGGGCGCTAGCTGCTAACTCCTACCCTGGATTATTATCCCCTCACGTCTGGCCTCATTCTCATGGATTAGCAAGAAAAAATGAGAAATGAGAAAAGGAACAGCAGAAGTCAACTTGAGCCTTAAAAAGGTTAGTTTTGTAACTAGAAGTTGGTTTGTTTACCTGTCCAGCAGTGTATTGGTTAGAGTAAGTCCAGAGCTAAATGTGACAATTCATGGCTAGTTTCCCCAATGTGTGCTGGTCTCTCTCCAGCAGTATGTGGTGTGTGCTGGTCTATCTACAGCAGTATGTGGTGTGTGCTGGTCTATCTACAGCAGTATGTGTTGTGTGCTGGTCTCTCTACAGCAGTATGTGTTGTGTGCTGGTCTCGCTACAGCAGTATCAAATCAAATCAAATTTATTTGTATAGCCCTTTTTACACGCAAGCATGTCACAGAGGGCTTCACATATGCCCATAGAACTGCCCCTCAACCAACCTAAACCCTCAAGGAAGACAAGGAAAAACTCCCAAAAACTCTCAACAGGAGAAAAAAAAAAAAAAGGAAGAAACCTTGGGAGGAGCAATTCAGAGAGGGATCCCCTCCTCCAGAGACGGTTGGTGGGAGAGAGGAGCAGAACACAGGCTAAACATAGTCATACAGTGTCGATGGGTTTTTAAAACACCAAAATCCATTATTCAACTTTATAGATGTAGGACAGGACCGGGAGACTCGCGACCAGGTCCAGCGTTGGCTGACCGACGACCAGGCAGGTGCTGACAACTCAAACCCCCCACACCACAAGGGATGTGTGTGGTGGGGGGGACAGAGAGAGGAGAGCAGGGATTAGAGAATGCCAGGAGCAGCTAACAGTTACAGTCATAATAGAATGAGATCCCCACCGGTCAAGTGTGGACTGGTGCAGCAATTTAACAGAGCAAAAAAGGGGAATTTGATGCAACCCCACACACCAAGACAGCGACAACCCCCCTCATTTGGAACATGAAATCTGTTCCAGGGGAAGAGAACTCTAAAATAAGTTATACTTAAAGAATAAGGATGGAAACAACCCGTCCCCCGTTGCCTCCAACTAGTAACATACTTACCTTTTAACAGTCGTAGAATTGACTAAACAATAAAGTTTTTAACCTAATTTTAAACGTCGAAACAGTATCAGACTCCCTAATTGAGACGGGTAGTTTATTCCAGAGAAGAGGCGCTCTATATGAGAACGCCCTACCTCCAGCTGTTTTTTTCTTAATTTTGGGAACCACCAGATAGCCGGCATCTTGAGATCTAAGTGTCCTTGCGGGGCAATAGGGTGCAAGGAGACCGGAGAGGTACAGTGGTGCCAATCCATGCAGAGATTTGTAGGTTAGTAGTAGAACTTTGAAGTCAGCTCTGGCTTGGATAGGGAGCCAGTGTAGAGAGACAAGAGTAGATGTTATGTGATCAAACTTTCTTGTTCTGGTCAATAGTCTAGCAGCAGCATTTTGCACCCGCTGTAAATTTTTTAGGTGGGTAATTGGGAGGCCAGAGAACAACACATTGCAATAGTCCAATCGGGACGTAACAAATGCATGTATAAGTTTTTCGGCATCATCCTTTGAGAGAAATTTTCGTATTTTGGCAATATTACGTAGATGGAAAAATGCAGTTCTAGTAATTTGCTTAATATGGTACTCAAATGAAAGGTCTGGGTCCATTGTGACTCCTAAATTTTTTACTAGCTGGCTTTGAGAGACTTTGACGCCGTCTAGGTCTAAGGTCAGATTGGAAAAAAAAATTCAATATTTTTTAGGACCGAAAATTTGAACCTCGGTTTTATCCGAATTTAGAAGAAAGAAATTTGCAGTCATCCAAGCTCTCAACCTAGAAACACATTTTTCCATAGCATGTGGAAATTCTCCAGACTTTATAGACATATATAGCTGAGTATCATCGGCATAACAGTGAAAATTTACCCCAGAGCTTCTAATTAGGTTTCCTAAAGGCAGCATATAGAGAGAAAATAACAGAGGGCCTAGAACTGAACCCTGTGGTACTCCGTATTTTACAGTGGAGCTCCTGGATGAGCAGCCATCATAGTGGACATATTGTGATCTATCGGATAGATACGATCTAAACCACTGAAGTGATGTACCAGAAATCCCAACATAGTTCTCCATACATTCCAAGAGAATCTCATGATAGGGTTAATACTAAGCATGGGTAGTCCAATAATAGGGAGAAGTTCCCTACAGAGTTTGGCAGGGATAGGATCGAGAAGGCAGCTAGTGGGTTTCGAGGAGTCTATCAGCTCGATGAACGCTTCCATAGAAATAGGGTTAAAGTGAGTGAGAGCCTCAACATGCAGCATGCTTGGTATAGGGGAAAGTTCAGTGTTGATGGCCACTCCTCCAGGACTAGTCTGTAGTTTGTCCCTTATTGCATACATTTTTTGGTCAAAGAAATCTAAGAAATCATTGGGAGAGAAATCTGAACTAACACAGAGTGTACTTTTCTTAGTGAGATTTGCAACAGTGTCAAATAGGAACTTAGTGTTGTGTTTGTTCTTACTAATCAACCTAGAGAAATAATCTGATCTGGACCTAATGAGGACTTGCTTGTACTCCATTAGGCTGTCCTTCCAGGCCAGGCGGAAAACCTCCAATTTAGTGGTACGCCACTTATGTTCTAGTTTTCTAGTGAACCTCTTAAGAGTGCGGGTTTCCTCTGAATACCATGGAGCCAGTTTCTTGTCCTTTCTTTTCCTTGGTTTGAGAGGGGCAACAGAGTCTAGGGATAGCTGAAGAACCAAATTCAGATCCCTCGTTTTAGTATTTAATGATTTATTTGGGACGTCAAGGACTTCTAGTGCAGCGGGTAGAATATTAGCCAGTTCCAGAGCTGTGTTTGGGGTTATGCAGCGGCTAGTAGAAATATTCTTAGTGCCTCCAAGGCTCTGGCAGAGGTCCATTTTGAAGGTGACCAGACAATGGTCTGATAATATAGGATTGTGGGGGTGGACAATGACGTCACTAATCTTGATTCCCCGCGTGAGAACTAAATCTAATGTATGCGAGTGAAGATGGGTAGGTTTGGAAACCACCTGAGTGAGACCTGTGGAATACATTAGAGCAGTAAAGGCCTTACTTAAAGGATCTTTTGGGTCATCCACATGAATGTTAAAATCACCCATAATCAAGACGTTATCAGTATATGTCACAAGATCAGCACTAAAATCTGCAAATTCCTCCAGGAAGAGGGAATGCGGGCCAATATGTGTTGTGTGCTGGTCTCGCTCCTGCAGTATGTGGTGTGTGCTGGTCTCTCTACAGCAGTATGTGGTGTGTGCTGGTCTCTCTACAGCAGTATGTGGAGTGTGCTGGTCTCTCTACAGCAGTATGTGGTGTGTGCTGGTCTCTCTACAGCAGTATGTGGTGTGTGCTGGTCTCTCTACAGCAGTATGTGGAGTGTGCTGGTCTCTCTACAGCAGTATGTGGAGTGTGCTGGTCTCTCTACAGCAGTATGTGGTGTGTGCTGGTCTCGCTCCTGCAGTATGTGGTGTGTGCTGGTCTCTCTACAGCAGTATGTGGAGTGTGCTGGTCTCTCTACAGCAGTATGTGGTGTGTGCTGGTCTCGCTCCTGCAGTATGTGGTGTGTGCTGGTCTCTCTACAGCAGTATGTGGTGTGTGCTGGTCTCTCTACAGCAGTATGTGGTGTGTGCTGGTCTCTCCAGCAGTATGTGGTGTGTGCTGGTCTCTCTACAGCAGTATGTGGTGTGTGCTGGTCTCTCCAGCAGTATGTGGTGTGTGCTGGTCTCTCTACAGCAGTATGTGGTGTGTGCTGGTCTCTCTACAGCAGTATGTGGTGTGTGCTGGTCTCTCTACAGCATCTCTCTCCAGATCTGTGTCTGCTGGTGTCAGGGAGGACTGTGGGGATGGTCCTGCTTCCTCAGGAAACTGCAGAGCAGCACTGCGCTGCCTGGTTTGCTGTATTGATGGCTGGCTGGCTGGCTGACTGGACCGCTGGCGATGTGACTGCTGGCTGTGTGGATGGAGGGTTGCTAGCTGGCTGTCGTCGTCCTGCTGCAGTGAATTGTCCTCAGGAGTGATACAGAACCGGGGGAGGAGGGGGGGAGGC
>NW_026911881.1:0-20000 GCF_963692335.1 Osmerus eperlanus
AAAATACGAACCTCAAACATTTCTAAATCAGATTGTGTCGGATATAACATCCGTCTGTGTTGACAGGATAATTTTATGTGGTGAGTGTTTGCTGGTGAATAGCTTTTGATGTTACAAGCTCTCTCGATGGGCGTTATAATGCTTTCATATAAGAAGGTAACAAGCCAATATTGCATTTGTGAAACTAAATTCCTGCGAGATGTCTTGTATTGTTATTCTGTCTGCATTCAGAGGCTCATTCGTACAACGTTGACTCTGAATAAAAGACGACTATTTCACCCTTTTTTTAATTGAAATGCAAACGACATCAATGGCCGGGTCGGCAGCACAGGAAGCAGTCCCCCTGTCTTGCACGATAAAGTGTTTTTTCCGCTGTTTCTGTGGCTATCGACTTGGTCATGTGTGTAATTGCCAAAAGCGAGTCGGAAGCCTCAGATGCACCAATGTAAATATTAAAGAGGGAGCCAGCTTAATAAAAACGCTGTTCAAACAATGCGGCCCTAACTTATCTCCGCCTGTCCAGTTTCCAGGACCCAGCGAGAGGGCAGGGATCTGGATAACGTTCCTGGTAGGAGAGGGAGAGACAGAGAGGGAGAGACAGAGAGAGAGAGGCAACGAATGAGTAAATGGATTCACAAAAGAATGAATAGGAGAGGACTGTGAAGACAGAGTGAAAATAGAGAAGCTATTAGAGCAGAAGGAGGCTGGCTATGAAAAAGAAAGAGGGGGAGAGAGAGGGAGAGGAGGGGAGAGAGAGGGAGAGGAGACTAGAGGAAGAGGAGAGAGTGAGGGAGAGTGGAGGAGGGGAAGGAGAGAGTGAGGGAGAGTGGAGGAGGGGAAGGAGAGAGGAGAGAGTAAGAGAGAGTGGAGGAGGGGGAGTGATAGATCAGACAGACTTTTTAATGGTATTGATCTCCTCCTAGGCCACCCTCCAGAGATATCCTGCTGTCACCTTGACCTTGGGCCAGCATCTGACCTTTCACCCCTGACCCCACAGCCCAGCTGGCTGGCCACTGTGACCCCCAACCTGGTTGGGTAGGTCCAGAGACAGATGTCAACAACCATTCTCAAGGACTATTTCTCTTCAGGACTCAAACACTCTGGAATATTTTTAAATGTACTTGGTGTGAAGACAGAGAGATAGAGAGATAGGAGGAGAGAGAGAGAGAGGGGAGGAGGGAGAGATAGAGTGAGGGGAGGAGAGAGAGAGAGCGATAGAGAGAGGGGAGGAGAGAGAGAGCGATAGAGAGAGGGGAGGAGAGAGAGAGAGATAGAGTGAGGGGAGGAGAGAGCGATAGAGAGAGGGGAGGAGAGAGAGAGAGAAATAGAGAGAGGGGAGGAGGGAGAGAGAGAGAGAGGGGAGGAGAGAGAGAGAGGGTCCGGGGAGACAGCAGAGAGAGGAGCGCCACTAACTGCTCGTTGGTATCGATCTGCCATTTAAATTGCACACACACACACAGGGGGGAGGGGGGCATTGAAACGCCACCATGTCACCACTGCTCTCTCCATCCCTCTCTCTCTTCATCTCTCCATCCCTCTCTCTATTCATCTCTCCATCCCTCTCTCTCTTCATCTCTCCATCCCTCTCTCTCTTCATCTCTCCATCCCTCTCTCTATTCATCTCTCCATCCCTCTCTCTCTTCATCTCTCCATCCCTCTCTCTCTTCATCTCTCCATCCCTCTCTCTCTTCATCTCTCCATCCCTCTCTTTCTTCATCTCTCCATCCCTCTCTCTCTTCATCTCTCCATCCCTCTCTCTCTTCATCTCTCCATCTCTCTCTCTCTTCATCTCTCCATCCCTCTCTCTCTTCATCTCTCCATCCCTCTCTCTCTTCATCTCTCAATCCCTCTCTCTCTTCATCTCTCCATTCCCCTCTCTTCATCTCTCCATCCCTCTCTCTATTCATCTCTCCATCCCTCTCTCTCTTCATCTCTCCATCCCTCTCTCTCTTCATCTCTCCATTCCTCTCTCTCTTCATCTCTCTCTAATGGTGATTGCTTTCGATCTTTTTGGATCTGGACCCTCATCAGGAAACTGGGACAACAAATATTTGGGATTTAGGAGTTGGTGCGTTTATGAGGTTTTGCGGTTGTATTAATGTACCTGTGCAAGAGAGTAAGACAGGAGAGGACAGGACTGACAGCTGATTTTTCTCCAGGATCCATTGTTCTAGCGAGAGTGCAGAGCAGATTTAAACTCCTAATAAACTTTAGGGTTTTGAGGAGGCAGGTTGTCAGGTGTCCAGAGATAAGTGTTACTCTTGTAGTTCTCTCATAACTCTCCTTCTGCCACACACAACATGCAAAGGAACATCTCAGAGGATAGCCACAATGACGAGATTCTCATACAATCTTTAAATGGAACTGTTGGACATTATCCAAACCAATCAACCTCAACTCTCATACGCCTTCTGTTCTACCTTGTCTCTCTCTCTTGTTTTCTCTCTCTCTCTCTTGCTTTCCTGAAAACACCATAACAATTCTGTTCATTAACCTTTTCATGTTCCTGTTAAATTTGCCTGAAAACGCCTAAACAGCATACCCAAAGTAAATTGGAAGCTGTTCTTGAACCATTTGGAGTACATGCATGTAAATGATCTCTTTGAAAGCTGACACTCTGAAGTTATGTCCCCTGTTGTCAGGACCCCTGTCAGTCCTTCTAGTGTTGAGTAATAGAAGCTTGAACACAAGGAAAGTGAAAATTTCTATTTCCGCCTAGATTTTGTTTTGAAAACAGAGGCCTGAAGAGGCCTAGAGGTGGTAGGTATTATCTGGAAGACTAAATTGGACCACAGGTTGAAGCCTTACCCAATTCAAATCAAAAGTCAAACATAATACCACAATATATTCATATTTGACACATGTTTTTATAAGAGTACATCCAGGAATTTTCTAAAAGGGTCTTTTGGAGACTCCAAAATGACCCTTTGTAACCAAGGTCAAGGTCAAATAAAAAGGTATTATTTTTCATAATTGTTATCTCTGGCCCATCTCTGGTACTTAGAAATATCATATATAATAGCTAAATCCCTAATTAGTAATACTGAAACACAAAAACTGAAGCATGAACACATTGGAGTGCTTTATCTGATTCCAAGGATTGGCGCACAAAGAACACTGATTCTGTCAACCATATTGCGCAATCGACTGTTATTTTGAAGGCTCCACAGACGCATACAAATGAGGTATTGGCATTTTCAGCTAGCTGTCAGCTACAAGGCTAACGAGCTAATTTCAGAGCCAGTCGAAGCCAGTTCGAGAAATTTGTTTAGAACGAGTGTGGGGGGGGGGGGGGGCGGGGGGGGGCAGGACGCACAGACCTAGTTGGCTTTAGAGGGCTGTCAACGGGGCATGGAAGCTCCTATTGGGTCGAACAAGGTGTCAATCAAAAGGGGAGGGTTCAACGGACATTTTGAGACCTTCATTTTGTAAATACTCCGTTGATAAATCGGAGAAAATAACACTTTTATGTGAACAAGTTGTTTCTTCCGTCGGCTAACTTGCATAATGAAACAAAGGATAATGGCTATTCATGAACGTAAAACATTGTATTTGGACGAATTACTTTACATGGTTAGATACTTTGAACCCTTGGGACTTAGCAGATCAAGTTTTGATGGCATGATTTGCACACCTGGACCTATTTGAACAACTTAGGGTGAGTACAACTTTTTTCTTTGGCATTGTTGAAGGAATGTTCACCGGAAAAAGACGTTGACTTTGCTTGCTATTGCGACTTGATCTTGAATTGGTTTATTTCAATGGAAGCACAAGAATCGTAGCTTTCCAACGATGTATAACATGTGTAGCGTCTAAAAAATATATTTTTTAGAATTTAGTGCGTCGTAACTAAGGAAGGGGGAGGCAGCATTTTTGTCTCGCGGGCGAAACAGGAGCGTAAACAGGTTAACTGAGATTTTTTTTTTCACCTAATGGAGAACAGAGCTGTTTGTATCTGTTACCTCTGATAGCTGCCGATGCTATCATTGTTTACAAGCTCACTAACACACCTCCCTGGCACCACATTGCCCCTGCACAGCTAAAGAGAGTGTGAAGAGAAAGTTTGGACTCTGGTGCAGTTTAAACTTTTCACCCTTTCTTCTGCTGCTCCATCCCTCCCATCTAAATGAGGTACATGGAAGTTTGCCAATTTGTTTGTTGTTGCAGCCATTTATTTTAACTCTCATGTTTTGTTCATGATAGAGTAATTGTCACACTCATATTTCAACAGAATCACTTTAAGCTGCAACGATTTCATGCTAAAAGCCTCTTCTGATCCCTGCACGAGAGCCAGACGTGAATTCAGAGTTCTTCCTGTGTTACAGGAAAAGAAGTGAATTCAGAGTGCTTCCTGTGTTACAGGACAGGAAGTGAATTCAGAGTGCTTCCTGTGTTACAGGACAGGAAGTGAATTCAGAGTACAGTCCTGACCTAACAGCCCAGCATGCATCACCAGATGAACACATTCTGGTACAGTATACAGTTACATTATGGGGTGTTCTTTTGTGAATGCGTGTGTAAACTGAGTTCCATGACATTCTCAGATTGTTCCAGTCAGTCATGACTGGACTCTGCAGTGTTCATGCATATTCCCCGATAATGAAGTCATTTTCATGTTTTGAAACATGTCTGGCCTTGTCCCAGACTCTTCAGACGGTGAGCAGATGTCAAGAAGCATCTTTCTGTTCATCTGAACCTCCGTGTTCCTTCATGCTTCTGCAGTTGAGCTGGAGTCTTAGTTGATGAGCGTCTGACTGAAGCAGAAAGGAGGATTTTTTGGAACAGTATTCCTCACAAAATATTGCCTGTCAGACGTGTGAATTCAGGAGTCTTTTGAATGAAGACGGTTCTGCTCCTTGGCAGAAAATTTCAATGGGCAATACGGAGGCTGGTTTGGGCCTGCTCATTAAGGTCCTGCATTTTAAGTGTGACACTTAGTGGCAAGTGTAAACACGCAGGATTTGCTTGGCAGAAGAGGCAAGTGTATTAGCAAGAGGTCTGGGGAGCAAGAAACAGTGATGAAATATTTATGGGCTTTGATTTGTGTCCCTCCCCAAGGACGAAGCATGGAAAACTTGCAATCTGTGGATGGCCTGAGGCGGCTGGCTTGGAGGTCAAGACTTTAGGTTTTTCTTTACATGAAAACAGCTTGTGGAGGAGAAGCCGGTGCCAGAGGAAGAGGATAATGTATTCTGGACCCAGGAGAAGGTTTGAGCTTCCAAGGGTTATGGATTTTTTCCCCTTCCTATTTTTGTTGTTACAGACATCTTCGCTCATTTTACTGGGATCAAAAATCAATTTTGGATCATGTGTTCAGTATTACATGTGGCAGGTACTTGTATTCACAACAAACTCAATTTGCTGAAGAGACTCTGATGTGTTTCATGGGCCCAGTGTTGACCGACATCAAAGATCCGCTGTTTCATTTTTGATACCGTGGCAACAGGTTGCAGTGTGTGGATATTAACAGCCCAACAACATACATGGGAATAATGACACAAACTTCCTAAAGAAATACATTCCCAATGTGTCAAATACACAAAGAGAATTATTCCTTTTAGATAAATTGCTATCAAGTTTTTTTGGTCAAAATTGACAGTTTATATGACACTAAATAATGTGAAAAACTTTCTAAAGGATGATATTTCTAGCTCTGACCCTGTGACTGGGATGCCCAGTAACCTTTCAAAAAGTTTTTTGCTAAACCTTTTCTCAAATATATTTTTGACCGTTCCAACAAAAAAAATTCACACACACAATGAAAGGACAGAGGAGAGAGGAGGAGAGGAGAGGAGAGAGGAGGAGAGAGGAGGAGAAGAGAGGAGGAGAGAGGAGGAGAGGAGGAGAGGGGAAAGGAGAACATGGAAGCCTGCAACAGAGTAAATTAAAGCAGAGCAGAGTTCAGCAGAGTTTAATAAAGTACAGAAGAGTATAGTTCAGTCCTAGAGTATAGTGCTCATCAAGTACTCACCAATGATGCAAACGTTTTTGGGCATTTTTTTCTCGCAAATATTTTCTCAACCTTTCAAAGTTTTTCTAGAACCTTTTCACTTCTGGCGGGCCGTGGAACGCTGAGAGGTTAGTGTGTCAATAGTGTCCTGAATTACAAAACAAGACTGTTGTTTGACTGCCTGATTGCTTTTCTTAATTGTGGTCGGAATCATGTTTGCTTCTTGTAGATGTGAAACAACACAAGGTAATCACAAGGCAACCATGACCCAGTCAGACCAGACATAATCCATACACCACCAGACACACCGTCACAGAGCAAATGTCAAGGGCCAGAGGTCAATGTCGCTGTGTGTGAGAGAGAGAGAGAGAGAGAGAGAGAGAGAGAGAGAGAGAGAGAGAGAGAGAGAGAGAGAGAGAGAGAGAGAGAGAGAGAGACAGAGAAGAGAGAGAATGTGTGTGTGTGTGTGTGTGTGTGAGAGTGTGTCTGCTCTGGGCAGCCAGTATTGATCAGGAAACCACATTATTGCAGCCCTAAGGACAGGGAGCTCACCCCAGCTGGGACACCACTGGTCAACCACACTGGTACCCGGGGTCCACATATGTCTGTCTGTCTATATTTCCATCCCCTCCTCCCCCGCTCTTCTACACCCCCAGCCCCTCCAGCCCCTCCAGCCCCTCCAGTCCCTCCAGCCCCTCCAGCCCCTCCAGCCCCCCCAGCCCCTCCAGCCCCCTCCAGTCCCTCCAGTCCCTCCAGCCCCCCCCAGCCCTCCAGTCCCTCCAGCCCCCTCCAGCCCCTCCAGTCCCTCCAGCCCCCCCAGCCCTCCAGCCCCTCCAGCCCCTCCAGCCCCTCCAGTCCCTCCAGCCCCTCCAGCCCCTCCAGTCCCTCCAGCCCCTCCAGCCCCTCCAGTCCCTCCAGTCCCTCCAGCCCCTCCAGCCCCTCCAGCCCCCTCCAGCCCCCTCCAGCCCCCTCCAGCCCCTCCAGCCCCTCCAGCCACCTCCAGCCCCCTCCAGCCCCCTCCAGCCCCTCCAGCCCTCCAGTCCCTCCAGCCCCCTCCAGCCCCTCCAGTCCCTCCAGCCCCCCCAGCCCTCCAGCCCCTCCAGCCCCTCCAGCCCCTCCAGCCCCTCCAGTCCCTCCAGTCCCTCCAGCCCCTCCAGCCCCTCCAGCCCCTCCAGCCCCCCCAGCCCCTCCAGCCCCTCCAGTCCCTCCAGCCCCTCCAGCCCCCTCCAGCCCCTCCAGCCCCTCCAGCCCCCTCCAGCCCCCTCCAGCCCCTCCAGCCCCTCCAGCCCCCTCCAGCCCCCTCCAGCCCCTCCAGTCCCTCCAGCCCCTCCAGCCCCCTCCAGCCCCTCCAGCCCCTCCAGCCCCCTCCAGCCCCCTCCAGCCCCCTCCAGCCCCTCCAGCCCCTCCAGTCCCTCCAGCCCCCTCCAGCCCCCTCCAGCCCCTCCAGCCCCTCCAGCCCCCCCAGCCCCTCCAGTCCCTCCAGCCCCCTCCAGCCCCCTCCAGCCCCTCCAGCCCCTCCAGTCCCTCCAGCCCCCTCCAGCCCCCTCCAGCCCCTCCAGCCCCTCCAGCCCCCCCAGCCCCTCCAGTCCCTCCAGTCCCTCCAGCCCCTCCAGCCCCTCCAGCCCCTCCAGCCCCTCCAGCCCCCCCAGCCCCTCCAGCCCCTCCAGCCCCCCCAGCCCCCCCAGCCCCTCCAGCCCCTCCAGCCCCTCCAGCCCTCCAGCCCCTCCAGCCCCTCCAGCCCCTCCAGCCCCTCCAGCCCCTCCAGCCCCTCCAGTCCCTCCAGTCCCTCCAGCCCCCCCAGCCCCTCCAGCCCTCCAGCCCCTCCAGCCCCTCCAGCCCCCTCCAGCCCCTCCAGTCCCTCCAGCCCCTCCAGTCCCTCCAGCCCCCCCAGCCCCTCCAGCCCCTCCAGCCCCTCCAGCCCCCCCAGCCCCTCCAGCCCCTCCAGCCCCTCCAGCCCCTCCAGCCCCTCCAGCCCCTCCAGCCCCTCCAGTCCCTCCAGCCCCTCCAGCCCCTCCAGCCCCTCCAGTCCCTCCAGCCCCTCCAGCCCCCTCCAGTCCCTCCAGCCCCTCCAGTCCCTCCAGCCCCTCCAGCCCCCCCAGTCCCTCCAGTCCCTCCAGCCCCTCCAGCCCCTCCAGCCCCCCCAGCCCTCCAGCCCCCCCAGCCCTCCAGCCCCCCCAGCCCTCCAGCCCCTCCAGCCCTCAGTTCCAAGACAAGACGTTCCTATGAAATATGTGCAACTCCCCATTTAAATTAGAAGGCCCTGGACCATGACGCCTGCCCAGGTAGGAGCAGCAGGTCTGCTGGTGTCCCCCGCCGTCCAGCCCCTCTCGGCCAGCCAGCCGTGACATATTAAAACCAGCCCTCGTCTGAGGAGACATGGTGCCTCTGGGGCTCTGCGCTGCCGGAGAGAAGATGCTGTTCACGACTGGCCGGTGAACCCTTTCACTTTTTTGCAACTGTGGCTAATTACATAAATACTCAGCGACGCACCCTGCGTTGTTCTGGATGATCCGCTCTTGTTTCCTGGAGGGACAGCATGCTCGTACCAGCACTGGCGTGTCACACAGCACAGATCACGGAACACCGTTTAAGAGATTTCTGTTGCCTCAGCCATTTTGTTAAACCCTGGTTAGAACTTCTCTGGAATAAAGGACCAGATTAACCCCTCTCAGGTTAGTTTCTCTGGAATAAAGGGACTGTAGGCCATGAAACAATATTCCAGTGATCAGGTGAGGATGTGATGATGTTCAATTGGCTTCTGTGGACACAGAGGAGAATCAGCCCCGCTCTGCACTAGCAGATACTCAATCTACTTTAATGGAAATCTTCAAAGCACAATGCCGTGAAGAAATGATTGCAAGCCAGGTGCAAACAAATAAAGCTGTTATTAAGTTACACTGGTAAACACCGCGATGGGAGAAATCCATACAAGAGTAATGAGCTGAAGCCGTTTACTACTGAGTAAATATTGGTGCAGTTTATTCATTCAATCCATTGTCCAATTCAATTAAAGGGAAACATTGTGCTGTATATCCTTGGTCTCCCGTCAGCTAATGAGGGCCTGGAAGGTAGGAGGATCTGGGCTGATGTTATTACAGGAGAGAAACACTTCTTACATCTCCTGTCTGGGCTGATGTTATTACAGGAGAGAAACACTTCTTACATCTCCTGTCTGGGCTGATGTTATTACAGGAGCGAAACACTTCTTACATCTCCTGTCTGGGCTGATGTTATTACAGGAGAGAAACACTCCTTACATCTCCTGTCTGGACCCATGTTATTACAGGAGAGAAACACTTCTTACATCTCCTGTCTGGGCTGATGTTATTACGGGAGAGAAACACTCCTTACATCTCCTGTCTGGGCTGATGTTATTACGGGAGAGAAACACTCCTTACATCTCCTGTCTGGACCCATGTTATTACAGGAGAGAAACACTTCTTACATCTCCTGTCTGGACTGATGTTATTACAGGAGAGAAACACTTCTTACATCTCCAGTGCTTCCTATGTGCCTCCGTCATGAACGCTACTGAAGGTACCGGTACTTCATCACAATCTGGTCGTTAACTAGATACCTTGTGGTATAGTCCTGTAGTTTAACTGTGTGGTTTCTAATCCTGTAGTTTAACTGTGTTGTCTGCGTCGTTTGACTGCAGGCCAGTTCTGTCTCCTCTGTGTGTGAATGAGAAGCAGGCTGAAGATGTGGCGACAGTCCTGTATGCAGAACATCTAGCTGTGATGGAGGGGCTGTCATCTGATGAGATATTAGTCAGTGCTGTGGAGGGGGGAGGAGTCAGTGTTCGAAGAGGAGTGGAGGGCTGGAGGAGGGCTGGAGGAGGGCTGGAGGAGGGCTGGAGGAGGGCTGGAGGAGGGCTGGAGGAGGGCTGGAGGAGGGCTGGAGGAGGGATGGAGGAGGGATGGAGGGGAGGGATGGAGGAGGGAAGGAGGGATGGAGGAGGAATGGAAGAGGGGAGGGATGGAGGAGGGGAGGGATGGAGGAGGGAAGGAGGAGGGATGGAGGAGGGGAGGGAAGGAGGAGGGGAGGGATGGAGGAGAGGAGGGATGGAGGAGGGGAGGGAAGGAGGAGGGATGGAGGAGGGGAGGGAAGGAGGAGAGGAGGGATGGAGGAGAGGAGGGATGGAGGAGGGGAGGGAAGGAGTAGGGGAGGGATGGAGGAGAGGAGGGATGGAGGAGGGGAGGGAAGGAGGAGGTATGGAGGAGGGGAGGGAAGGAGGAGGGAAGTGGCTGTGTTGAGAGAGGAGTGATGGAGATCTGAGGACTTCCAAAAGGCGGAGTTTGGAAAAAATAATGAATCTCCTCATTATCATACTGTCACTGACTGCAGTGTTGACACACACACACACACACACACACACTCCAAGCAGCTGCAGTGTTGACTTCAAGCAGCTCTCCCCAAGGAGAGAACACACGCTCGCTGGAACTCTGGAGTAAACAGTGATATGCTAATGCTGCATGCACACACACACATTCACTCACACATAATCACTCTGTCTCACACACACATGTACGCACTCTAAACTTTTTAACAACCTGATAGGTGGGAAGGGTCTGGGGAAGTTCAGCTGTTCAGTGAGGTTGTTGTATGCATTCCTGTTGTGTTACAGGAGATCTGGTGCAGGTGTGTGCAGGTGTGTGCAGGTGTGTGCAGGTGTGTGCAGGTGAGTGCAGGTGTGTGCAGGTGAGTGCAGGTGTGTGCAGGTGTGTGCAGGTGAGTGCAGTTGTGTGCAGGTGTGTGCAGGTGAGTGCAGGTGTGTGCAGGTGAGTGCAGGTGAGTGCAGGTGTGTGCAGGTGTGTGCATGTTGACCCTCATGTGGGACTTCCTGTCTGGAAGGTCTGGTTCCCAGGTGCAGGACTGTGCGTCTGCCTGGCTGGGAAATAGTACTGAGGAAGGAGGAGCCTAACTCAACTCCCAATCAGCAGGCAGCTGTGAGGATCTCTCTCTGATGGTTATCCCACAATGCACTGTTCAGCCCTTCTCATCACTTCCTTGTTGTTGCTTCAGTGTAACTTAGAATTAGGAAGTCGCTCTGCAAACTGTTCATTCATAACCCAAACATTGAATTCATGAGCCAATCAACTAATGTTCATAGTGGTGACAGTGTCAAAAGAAGATTGATATTTTATTATTTCTTGGTAATAGACAAAGTTACAGACTATTCAAAATAACATGACATCCTGTCTAGAAACTGAGATTATACAGAAGATCATGGAGGGAGATAATGTGATGTCTCTCTGCTCTCTGTCTTTCTCTCTCTTCCTGATCTGATTCTCCTTGTTTCCCACCCTCCCTGTCTCTCTCTTTCCCTCTTTCTCTCTCTGCGTTTCACGCTTCATTCAGCCTGCTCAGCAATCACAATGCCTTACTGTAATCAAAGAACTCACAAAAGACTTCTTTCATTTCCTGTCGGCGTATGTGTACATTATTCTCCTGCTTCCAGTTTCACTCATGTCTGGAAGTCACAGAACCCTGTGCAGTAATTTTGCATCGAATAAAATACAGGTGATCAAAGTCCGTGGAGTCCTTTTGATTCCACAGAACAGCCATCCCATCCTCTGGTATGCCTTTTGAACATCTTAAGACTTCTTGGGGGAAAAAGAGAGACAAAAATGCTGCTTGTGCATTCTGCTTGTAGATATCCCCTCCCCAGCCCTGTCTGGGAAGGCTGGTAGATCTCTTCTGCCCAGCGCTGTCTGGGAAGGCTGGTAGATCTCTCCTGTCCAGCGCTGTCCCAGGAACTCAGGAGGAACCTTGATGTGAGGAGAGGAAGTGCTGGAGGACGGGTCATGATCAGGGTCAGGATCAGGGTTAGGGTCAGGGTTAGGGTCAGGATCAGAGTTAGGGTTAGGGTCAGGATCAGGGTTAGGGTTAGGGTTAGGGTCAGGAACAGGGTTAGGGTCAGGGTCAGGAACAGGGTTAGGGTCAGGGTCAGGGTTAGGGTTAGGGTCAGGGTCAGGAACAGGGTTAGGGTTAGGGTTAGGGTCAGGAACAGGGTTAGGGTCAGGGTCAGGATCAGGATCAGGGTTAGGGTCAGGCCTGACTCAGGGCAATGCTACAACCTGCTACTGAGGGCAAAAAGTTAAGACTGGACACATCGTCAGATATTTGATCGTCATACTCTATACTCTCATGTACTGTATTTAATATGGCATGTTATCTGTTGGGTTTGTTGTCTGAAAAACTCCAGGTGGCAACTGATATTGTGATAGTGAGTTTATTAGGCTTAGTTGTACTGACAAACCTAACCCTCTGCTGTGTCTGGTGCCATGCTGGAGGGGAACAGCTTCAATGAGATTCCTCCTCTAACCCTCTGGTGGATCATTCCTCCTCTCCTCCTCTCCTCTCCTCTCTTCCTCTCCTCTATAGTGGATCCTTCCTCCTCATCCCTCCTCATCCCTAATTTCTCCTCGTCCATCTCATCCCTCTGGGTGCAAAATCCATTGTCGGAATTAAGGCGAGTGGTTCAATAATTCAGATTAGAGCTCATGTTTATTAATGCTTTACATCTGTGCAAACAGCGTGTCAAGCAGTGAGTTTATTGTAATTGCCTGAGCAAACAAAACCTGAAGGAACCCATTTCCAGTTACAATGTGCTGACAGGTAATGAGGCCATCGGCATTCTGCAGCCATCTCTGGCCTCGTCTCTGCTCATCACTCCTGCATTGTATGTGATAGATATTTTTATAAGGAATGAAGGTGCTGGATAATATGGGGCGCCACTAGAGGCAGGTTGGTGATTAAAGATAATCATCGTTTTCCTCCTGCAAGATCTTATTAGTTTTCCGTTCGCGTTGCTGGTTCACACCGGAGCGCTGGACTGCAAGGCTGTCTCTCTAACAGCCACTGAGACGTCATGACGACTCGTCATGGAAACAAACTCCCAGCCAGCGGTTTCTGGAAAGTGGCCATTGTGTTCAATCCAGGGACGGGGTTTCCAGGGGAAAACACACTTCTGAAAGAAACAGCACATGGGATATCAATCTGAGTTACTGTCTGGGAGTAGCCTCTATTGGTGATCTCTTCAATTAGTCATTATTGCGTAATTGAATTTCAGGGCTAAATGTTTAATTGAATAACAGCTTAGGATTTTATATTGAATTCACCCTCCATTTGTACCAGCGTGAACCTCTAACAGATCTTTGAGAAGCGCTGGAATCAGAAACGTTGTTTGAGACGCATGTCATTTCTAACTTGATGAGAGTCCTGCATGGAAACCAGAGTCCTGCATGCAGACCAGAGTCCTGCATGCAGACCAGAGTCCTGCATGCAGACCAGAGTCCTGCATGCAGACCAGAGTCCTGCATGGAGACCAGAGTCCTGCATGGAGACCTCCTGTTCCTCTTGGGTGTGAAACAGTGTGCGGGTCGTGTCTCACTAACTGTTGTAACAACCGAAGTGGCGTTTAATAATCTTCCTGTGATCTTGTGTTTACAGTGCTGTTGCCGTGCCGACCTCATTGGCGGAAAACACCTTTTAAACAAACACATCTGGACATCAATATGAACATCATACAGTCACAAATGCCTTTTAGTCTGCAGTTTTCTCAACAACACTGCAGTGCTGCATGCTCACACTAGGCCCATACTGTGCTGTGGAACCAGAAGGTAAGAGTGATTGTGGTGGGAGGGGGAGGGGGGAGTCAATGACAAAGTGTTTAGGTTGCAAGTCCGCCTGATGGTTCGGGATTAGAATCTGTGTTATGATTGATAGATTTATTTGTCATTGGTGTCCAGGCGCAGCGCTCCTACACCGCGCTCTGAGCCGGGTGTCATTAATCAGCGTAAATAACTCTCCTCTCTCTCGCACATCACGAGTCTGTAAGTGGAGACATTTGACACGGGTACAGCACCAGAAGCATATTTACCTCTGCGCGTACCTAGGCGTGAGAGCACGTGTGATGGCTGGGAGGCCGGGGGGAGGCTGGGGGATGGAGGCCGGGGGAGGCCGGGGGAGGCCGGGGGGGGGGGCGGGCTGCGTCCGCTAACGGCCCTGCTGACGCTGACACCAGGGGAAATCACCCTCCTGCAGATGCCAGCCGGACAGCTGATTAATGACAGCGAGGGACTTCCTGTTTGAGGGAGAATCTGTGTTCCACTGGTGCGCTGTGTTTGAGACACTTGGCATGGCGGTGGTCCTGTTCTAACGAGGTATTTGCCAAGTTTTACACACATATTTACTCACTGAAATGTTAGCACCAATTTAAGCTAATTTGAAATGATTACAACAAGGCCACTGGAGGTGATAACTATGTTAACAGTGATGATAACTATCTCCAGTCATCACCATAGAGTGTGGCTGGGACCCAGGGTTAGGGTCAGGGTCTGAGACAGACCTGACCCAGCGTCTGAGACAGACCTGACCCAGCGTCTGAGACAGACCTGACCCAGCGTCTGAGACAGACCTGACCCAGACCTTATTCTAGGCTGAAGCACTGACTTTGACACACAGAAAGTACGACCATCATTTCAATTGTTTAGGAAATATATTTTCCTTGAAATTAGGTTAAATCACCAGATCAGGTAGACTTGAACTTGAACATAATATCAGAATTTATCAGTCTCCTCTATTGTTGATAGGACCCTCCTCTATTGTTGATAGAACCCTCCTCTATTGTTGATAGAACCCCCCTCTATTGTTGATAGAACGCTCCTCTATTGTTGATAGAACCCTCCTCTATTGTTGATAGAACCCTCCTCTATTGTTGATAGAACGCTCCTCTATTGTTGATAGAACCCTCCTCTATTGTTGATAGAACCCTCCTCTATTGTTGATAGAAAGCTCCTCTATTGTTGATAGAACCCTCCTCTATTGTTGATAGAACGCCCCTCTATTGTTGATAGAACCCTCCTCTATTGTTGATAGAACGCTCCTCTATTGTTGATAGAACCCTCCTCTATTGTTGATAGAACCCTCTATTGTTGATAGAACCCTCCTCTATTGTTGATAGAACCCTCCTCTATTGTTGATAGAACGCTCCTCTATTGTTGATAGAACCCTCCTCTATTGTTGATAGAACCCTCCTCTATTGTTGATAGAACCCTCCTCTATTGTTGATAGAACGCTCCTCTATTGTTGATAGAACCCTCCTCTATTGTTGATAGAACCCTCCTCTATTGTTGATAGAACCCTCCTCTATTGTTGATAGAACGCTCCTCTATTGTTGATAGAACCCTCCTCTATTGTTGATAGAACCCTCCTCTATTGTTGATAGAACCCTCCTCTATTGTTGATAGAACGCTCCTCTATTGTTGATAGAACCCTCCTCTATTGTTGATAGAACCCTCCTCTATTGTTGATAGAACCCTCCTCTATTGTTGATAGAACGCTCCTCTACTGTTGATAGAACCCTCCTCTATTGTTGATAGAACGCTCCTCTATTGTTGATAGAACCCTCCTCTATTGTTGATAGAACGCTCCTCTATTGTTGATAGAACCCTCCTCTATTGTTGATAGAACGCTCCTCTATTGTTGATAGAACCCTCCTCTATTGTTGATAGAACCCTCCTCTATTGTTGATAGAACCCTCCTCTATTGTTGATAGAACGCTCCTCTATTGTTGATAGAACCCTCCTCTATTGTTGATAGAACGCTCCTCTATTGTTGATAGAACCCTCCTCTATTGTTGATAGAACGCTCCTCTATTGTTGATAGAACCCTCCTCTATTGTTGATAGAACGCTCCTCTATTGTTGATAGAACGCTCCTCTATTGTTGATAGAACCCTCCTCTATTGTTGATAGAACGCTCCTCTATTGTTGATAGAACCCTCCTCTATTGTTGATAGAACGCTCCTCTATTGTTGATAGAACCCTCCTCTATTGTTGATAGAACGCTCCTCTATTGTTGATAGAACCCTCCTCTATTGTTGATAGAACGCTCCTCTATTGTTGATAGAACCCTCCTCTATTGTTGATAGAACCCTCCTCTATTGTTGATAGAACCCTCCTCTATTGCTCCCTTGAGTTAGCGTCCCTTTGATTGGCTGACCTGGTAAAACCTCACCCAAGGTACGCTATTATCTTTGCATAAATGCACACCTTGTCATTATTGCTTAATTAGTGTGCCGCTTAATTAAATCTACATTAATCAAGGAGACAGAGGTGGAGCTTAGGGAACACTTTACACATGTTAAATATACTGTACTTTATTATCCAAGGAGAGATAAATGATGCTAGTGGCGTGGAGTGTCTGATTACATCTGGATGCTAACAGGAAGAACTCCTTCTGGAGGGGGGATTCTGGGACACGGTCGTCTTGGTTACCACGTCGCCACGGTTACAGGTGACAACGTCAACATTCTGAGAGAGGGACTCTGTGAAGCAGTGTGCTGAACAGTGACGGCTGATTTGATCTGTGGTGTGGGTCTGAGTTTACCCAGAGTTCAATCTGTCACAACCACCTTGTTCCAGCTCCCAGGGTTCGGAAGTGATGCGACCGGCAGAATGATCTCATCCTCTCCATTCTAATTTACCTCACAGATGGATTCTCATTGGTGCAGGAGAGGAAAAATCATTTGATCTGTGAAAAGACTTTGGAAGCTGAAAATTGTATTTCATCATCTGTTCCTGTGTGAGGAGGGGGAGGCGAGGCAGAGAGATGGGGGAGGCGAGTCAGGGAAGGCGAGGTAGGGGAGGGGGGAGGTTGGGGGAGGCGGGGGAGCCAGGGGGAGTCGGGGGAGGTGGGGGAGCAGGGGGAAGGCGGGGGAGGGGGGGGAGTCGGGGGAGGGGGGAGGCGGGGGAGGGAGGTGGGGGAGGCGGGGGGAGGCGGGGGAGGCGGGGGAGGCGGGGGAGGGAGGTTGGCTCCGTGTAATTAAAGCAGTATTAATGGGAGGGACCGGCATGTATGAGGAAGGTCAGTCCCTACAGAGATGAGACTCTGCATGCACACACACACACACCCTGTACATACATACACACACACACACACATAGTACATACACACACACACACATAGTACATACACACACACACACACAGTACATGCACACACACACACACAGTACATACATACACACACACACACAGTACATGCACATACACACACACACAGTACATGCACACACACACAGCCTGTGGGAGGCTGGGGGGTGACCTGGGGGTGGTACCCCCCCTCCACCTTGATAAGGTCATTGTGATGCAGAGTGCTGGATACTTTATACTTCAGTATATGTCAGAGCCCCCACTTCTTTACTTTAACTTGAGTGAAAAAGTGTAGTCAGTACTTCAACTTTTACCAGAGTATTTTTAAACACGAGTATGTGTACTTCTGCTTGAGTGAAGGATGTGTACTCTCTGCTGATAGGCTAGTGTCTGGTCCTTGATTCTGATCCTTGTATTTCCGGTTTGAGGTTTTTGAAGAATCAAGTCCCTGTTTGGAGGAGAAGCTGGTGTTTTGTGCGGAGCATCTCAAAGTGACGCAGGGCAGGTGACGCAGGGCAGGTGACGCAGGACAGGTGACGCAGGACAGGTGACGCAGGGCAGGTGACGCAGGACAGGTGACGCAGGGCAGGTGACGCAGGGCAGGTGACGCAGGGCAGGTGACGCAGGACAGGTGACGCAGGACAGGTGACGCAGGGCAGGTGACGCAGGACAGGTGATGCAGGACAGGTGACGCAGGACAGGTGACGCAGGGCAGGTGACGCAGGACAGGTGACGCAGGGCAGGTGATGACATCACATTTAGTCATTTATCAGACGCTCTTATCCAGAGCGGCTTACAGTAAGTACAGGGACATTCCCCCGAGGCAAGTAGGGTGAAGTGCCTTGCCCAAGGACACAACGTCATTTGGCACGGCCGGAAATCGAACTGGCAACCTTCAGATTACTAGCCCGATTCCCTAACCGCTCAGCCACCTGACCCCCACATTTATCCACATCTATATCTGTTCACAGACTCGACCTCAATCAGTCTGCCGCCACATCCAAAGACAAAACAAGTTGTGTCACGTTATCAATTAATTCGACATGACAAAGTCTTAACACCAACAAATGAACATGTACTTTAGGAGGCAGTGAAACGCCCCAGTCTGAAATGTGTCTAGTGCACAACAAAAATCATAAAACGCAAGGAAAACAATGAAGATGATGGAGAATGTAATATGGACATGTTTACATTGCTGCTTTTCTAGTCACATCAAGAACAGCCTGAATCTGCCGGCCGATGCAGATGTGTGTCTGTGACACACACACTCTGGGACAGAATGTCTTCCTCAGAGTGATCACCCCACCTCCACTCATCTCCACCCTCACCTCCACCCACTCTCACCTCCTCCGCCACCATCACCTCCACCTTCACTCACCTCCACCCACACCTCCCTCACCTCCACCATCACCTCCACCTTCACTCACCTCCACCCACACCTCCCTCACCTCCACCCTCACTCACCTCCACCCACACCTTCCTTACCTCCACCCACACCTACCTCACCTCCACCATCACCTCCACCATCACCTCCACCTTCATTCACCTCCACCTTCATTCACCTCCACCCACACCTCCCTCATCTCTACCATCACCTCCACCATCACCTCCACCCTCACTCACCTCCACCCACACCTTCCTTACCTCCACCATCACTCACCTCCACCCACACCTCCCTCACCTCCACCCTCACTCACCTCCACCCACACCTCCCTCACCTCCACCCTCACTCACCTCCACCCACACCTCCCTCACCTCCACCCTCACTCACCTCCACCCACACCTCCCTCACCTCCACCCTCACTCACCTCCACCCACACCTTCCTCACCTCCACCATCACCTCCACCATCACTCCACTCCCACCATGACAACAATAATGACCTCAAATTCTTTTTAAATATTTTATTTTGCTGTTTCTTTAACTTTGAACAGGAGATCAGGCTTTGTGTGGTACAGCTCTGCCAATCATGACATGAATAACGTCATGATACGTTTGCTCTAACATGCCTCTGAGTGGCCTGAAATCTGAATGTATCTGTTAACTGTTCACTTAGCATAAGTTCTCCTGCCAAATCATCTCTGCGATGACGATGGTGGTGATAATAATGATGATAAATATCTGGGTTAATCATGGCTGAACACATGCCTCCCTCTCCCACGCACATCACGATACATGACCCCCCCGAAGGTGACCCCTCCCCGCCCCCCCCCCCGCCCCCCCATCCCAACAACCACTACCCCCCGCCCCCCCCTCTGCCACTAAGTCCCCACCCCCCCTCGCCAACCCTCCATCTTCTCCCAGCTGAGGCGTGGGGCTGAAAGCTCAAATGTGATCTGATGTTGAAAGTATACCCTGTCATCTGCACTCCTCCATCTTTAGTGTAATTGCACCAGCGCCTGTGCCCCCCCGCTCCAGGAGGCTGTGCCAATTACAGGACCACAATGAGGCCCGGCTCATTCTCGCCCAGGCTAGAATGTAGATACTAATTCGCAACAAAGTGCTACAGCTGTCAGTGCATTTTCTGCTCTGTTACTTCAATAAATTGGATGTGTGAGTCGGGGAACAGTCATATTGCTTTGTGAGCTTCCTCCAATAGATGAACTCTCCGGCAAACACTGTTTGAACAATTCCATCCTCTCCAACGAGGAAACAGGGATTGTCATTTTCGAGAGAGACAAATATTCATGCCCCAGTATCCTAATAACAGAGTTCCTTTTCCTGGAAACAATTATTGAGTGATAGATTGAAATAAAACTGAGCCTCTTTGATGGGTGATATATTAGAATTATTCTTATTATGGAAATTGATGTGATTTGATCACAGTATCAACCATGTCCTCTGGGGTCTGATGTTCTGAGCAGGTCCATGCTAAGGACATGCTAGTGTTCAGAACACCAGCCCCTCGGTGCTACAGCTTGATGTCACAGAGATGGGTTTGGGTTAGACTGCCTTCCTCTAGTGCAACCGCTGTGTTGTGTTGTGCTGTGTTGCATTGTGGGAAGCCTCTGCTAGAGTTAGTGTCTCTGATGGGCCAGGCTGCAGGTTAGTCTACACCAGTGGTTCCCAACCTTTTTTCAGTCATGGCACCCTTAGAAAAGTTTCTACATTT